>NC_034438.1:19995699-20279655 GCF_002078875.1 Numida meleagris
CTCAACAGACTCCAGGAATCTGCTGGACTGTCTGCTGCCCGCCTTTCCGCTATCCCAGCAGATATCCGGGTGGTTGAAATCCCCCATCAGGACAAGAGCCTGCGAACGCGACACCTCCTGCAGCTGGAGCAGGAAGGCCTCGTCCACAGGCTCATTTATTTTGATTGCTGTGGAACTGGGAACTGCTGCTCTTTGCAACAGTCTGTCCCAGCAGCAATGTGTGAGTAACTTTTGAGTGTTAATGACCAGCTCATGGCCCACCATTTCCCTGCATGTAAACTTTGCTTTTACCGGCACTGCATTTCATCGATTTTCTGCTTTGCCTATTACTCTGTAGCTTTATTACTCCCACTTTCCTCTTGATCAGGGTAAGTCGGTCTCCTATCTGAGAGTGCTCAGATTTGCAAAATTTGTGCAAAGCTGCTTGTGTTCAAAGATTCAGCTTCCAGAAGTGTCGCATTTGATCTCCAGCTTCCTGCAAAATGCTTCTTCATTTCTCCCTGTTGGGGAGATAAGTGTGCTTAGTGACTGTGTGTTTAGGAGGAAGTGCTATGTTCTGCCAACATCTAAGGCTGACATAGGGGTGGTGAGCATATTCCAGGAGACACATATACAGCTGCTTTCCCTCAGTTCCAAGCCAGGTTTTAATAACACTTTCTGACTTTCATTCTATGTTAAGTCAATTAATATGTCAAGCTTCAAATTTATATTAAACAAAAATAAAAATTGACCTGTGTGCCATTGTGATAAGTAACCTCTGCTGAAACTACTGAAGGAGAAATGACAATGTCAAATACTGATGAAGTACAGTTCACACTGTTTCTCATACTTTGTGCTGAGGACAAAAAAAGGCACCTCTTCTTCTTTTGCTCTTCTTTTTTATTGGCCTGGGATGGGAAGAATTTCATTTCATCTTCCACAAAGACCACTTACTTCCAACCCCCTTCCATTCACAGGGCTGCCCCCACCAGCTCAGGCTGCCCAGGGACTCATCCAGCCCAGCCTTGAACGCCTCCAGGATTGGGGCACTTGCAGCTTCTCTGGGCAGTTGGTGCCTCTGCCTCAACACCCATTCTGAGTAAAGAATTTTCCCCTAACATTTAATCTATATCTCTACTCTTTTAGTTTAAAACCATTTGCCCTTGTCCTATCACTGTTTACCCATGTATAAAGTAAGTGTCCCTCCTGATTATAAGCTCCCTTCAAGTACTGGAATGCTGCAATATGGTCTCCCTGAATTTCTCTCCAAGCTGAACAAGCCCAGATCCCTCAGCCTGTCTTTTTAGGAGAGGTGCTCCAGCTCTCCTATGGGCCCCCTCTAACAGCTCCAAATCTCTCTTTTCGTAGGGGCCCCAGCCCTGGATGCAGTATTGCAGATGGGGCCTCACAAGGGCAGAGCAGAGGGGGGCAATTCTCTCCCTGCTGTCCACCCCTCTGTTGATGCAGCCCAGGATACAATTGGTTTTCTGAGCTGCAAGTGCATACTGCTGGCTCATGTCCAGCTTTTTGTCCACTTGGGACCCTCAAGCCTTTCTCCACAGGGCTGCTCTTAGTGAATTCTTCTCTCATTCTGTCATACTTGCCTGTTATTGCCCTGACTCAAGTGCAAAATCTTCCACTTGGCCTTATTAAACCTCATTCAGTTCATGTAGGCCCATTTTTCAAGCTTGTCCAAGTCCCCCTGGATGTCATCCCCTCCTTCTGTCCTACCAATTGCACCATTCAGAATGATAAGATCTCTGATAATTAATGGCAACTCATCTTTCATGTTCATTACACTGTTATGCAAATCTTCTGAGAACAGTCAGGGAACCAGAAAGATATTCACATTATTAACTTTGCAGTGTGTCTAGTGATTGAAACGTCCCTTTGTTGCTGATGATCCCTGAGGATGTAATATGAAAATTGACTTAAAATAACCTAACAAGGAACAAGGAGGAGGAGTTATTTTATATTAACTCAGCCAGAAATACTTCAGGACTAACAGACTGTGTCATCTGGGATTATAACATTGGAAACTTGTCCTGTTTCCTGGTAAAAGCAGAACTGTTGGCCTTTAACTAATGCTACAGAAGGTGACCAAATACAGTTATAGAGGATTACTTGTCAGGTGAGCATGCCTTGTGTAATGGACTGGATGGTACAGGTGTGCATTTAGTATGCAGTTTGGCACATGTGCACTGAAATAACCATCATATGAGAGGAAAGTGGGTGAATGGTGTTATTTTTGAATAATGTATAGTGTAGATATGTTTGCACTATACTAGTACGTTTTAGTTTATAACATCACGGCATACACATTATTCTCAGTTTTAAAATAGCCATTGGAAACATTGCTGATCTAAGCCCAAGCTCTACCTTCTATTAGTAGCTGTTACTGTTGTAGTTCCATGCGAGCTGGATTCTGTCTTTTTAAAATGAGAAATAATTCTCATTCCTATGCCATGAAGCACAGTAAGTCAATCTCCGTGTACACCTCAGACTTGATATCTTTAACAGTCTATGTTTCAAACAAAATAAATTTAAAAATCTGGGGGTTCCTTATGGACAACAAAGCTAACATAGCAGGGCAAGAGTCATCCATGAATTCTATGCACTGGCATATAAGAGGAACCTGAGCAAGGACTGAGTCCACAGAGGAACTGAACTTGACAATTGCTGTAGAGTCTGTGATAAATCAGCAGTGCTGTGGGACAGAACAGATTATAGTTTAATATTCTCTCTTGTAAATGGCTATATCTTATGGAACATAAGGATATGTGATAAAGGAGGGACTTGAAAGGGTATTGTAAGTGGATTGCTGGCACATTTTGGCACGCTGTGTACCACTGTAGTACTGTGGAGGTCTTCAGTTTAACATGTTAAGCAATACATTGCTCTAGAAAGCCAACTGTATCCTGGGCTGAAAAGTGTGAGGGAGATGATTCTGCCCCTTCACTCTCTTCTCATGCTCTCATTTGTAGTACTGCATCCATTCCCGGGGACCCCAACACAAGAAAGACATGGAGCTGTGCCACAAAGGTGAATTTATACAGTAAAAGGATGGTTATTTTACAGGAAGTAACTGAGTTTTACCAATTCCAAAAATCAGAGCCTTTCTTTTGCTGGTTATGAATAAATAGGAGATATTATAAAGAATTTTCTTCATCTTTGGATCTGCACAGTGATGTTCAAATGTATTTTTTTAAATTTTATAATCTTCTAGTCATTTAGTCACTCTGATGTATTATTTCAACCTTTTTATTTTTGTTTCTTTCAGTGAATTTAAATGTGTTTAACAGGAGTCAAAACTATGAAGGTATCTACTGGGTAGTCCTATAGGTGACATTTTCATACATGTTAAAACACATTGCATTATTATGTTTTTATAAAGTGCTTGAGGAGCAAAACAGTTATAATGAATACCCTTCTGTGCTCTACACTGCATCTGTACATATATTGGGATTTGGTGTATTTTCATGGACTGAAAGGAGGAAGAGGTATAAGAGGGAGTCTCAGGTGAACCTATTTATTAGAAATTCCATAATATGAAAAAAGCTTTTCTACCAACTAAAATGCAATTTTAGATTTAAGGAGTATGCCTTTGAAAGAATTCAAGGCAGTCTTGTAATTTTACAATGAACATGCATAGAAAACAGTTACTGACAGCCCTGATGAGCAATTCTAATGGGAAATTAAAGGCTGTATTAGCTTTTAATTAAGGAGTATTTAATTTTATTTAGGTTTAAGAACAGGACTAGGCTATAATTGTTTTGTTCAGTTTTATGCAAAACTGACTACTTTAGCTACAGAAGTACTGATCAAATATTTTGGGGGTATTTAAGTGGCATTTTAGAGTTGAGACTAATGAGCAATGGTCAGATAGATTAATTATTCTGGTTCTATATGAGTGGTGAAATGTGTTCTTTAAATATTATGCAGAGATATATCCTAAGTCCATTAAGTATAGACTGGAATTCTATGTAAAACAATAGATTTTATACAAAGGATACTATTGGAGTATTTTTGTAAGATCCGTTCCAAATACAAAATACCCTCTGCTGGTCAGTAAGAGATCTTGAAACTGATTGGGGTACCATGTCAGGAAGGGCTAATGAGAGGTTATGACCCTGGCAAGTGTGAATCAGATCTTTTTGGTGTACTTTGCTGAAATGTGCATAGGGCTTCATGCTGACAAGATCTGGAGTTTTTCAGCAACCTTAATATCAGGTAGAAGTATGCCAGAGATTCTCAAATAACTTCTGTATCATGAGGAATTACGTTGTATGTGAACATTTCTACACAGTAATAATATGTGGGGTTTTTTTCATAGATGTCTAACTAAAATTTTCACGAAGTGACTTCATAGTAGGATGCAAGTCTTTGGAGGGGAAACATTAAACAAGTATTTGTCCCCCATTATGGTATTAATGCTATGTGTGCTTTTTCTTCTCTTCATAGCAGGGAAGAAGCAGACCCATAATAAAAACTGCAGTGGGTCAGTGCAGAGGGAAATTGTGTCCTGTGGTAGCAGAACTGTAACTCCAACTTAAAACTGATGAGTAATTCTTCTCTCTAATAAGCAGCACTTCTGTCACTGGAAGATGCTGTGGGAATAGTTAACAAACAAACAAACAAAAAGCAACCACAAAACAAACAATCAACAACAAACAACCAAAGGAAAATCATAAGGAATTATTGGGGACTGAACATGGAAAATATGTGCCTGTACACTCTGTGAACACTGCTTGAGGTCACAGAGGCAAGGACAAATTGCCAGAAAGAACTAACAAGTAAGCAAAAGTATCTGTAACAATCTTCTGTTTACTTCCCTTTTGCTGAGTTGAGAAACATCAAAAAAGCTTTTGTGGATTGCCATCACTTGGACACTGCTGGATGCTCAGCCTGATATAATGCATTTTAGAAGTATTTGTGGAAGCGGTCAGCTGTACCTTGTTCATTCACTGTAGAGTTTTTCTAAAACTTGTCAGACTTTCTTCACAAAGGGAATCAGCAGCAAAGTCTAACTGGAATTGAATCCAACCAGAAAACTGTGCATGAGGGCTGGCTGATACATGTAACAGAGATGCATTTTTCAGATAATTTACACAGATTTCTCTAGCTGCCCACCACAGAAGATATATTCTTAAGTTTTTTTTTTTTTTCCTGAAGATTTAAAAATAGTATTTGAACCTGATACATTGAAGCGTAGATCTGTTTTATTCCATTTGTATCTTATTACTGAAAAAAGGGTTTCTTTCTCAGGGATATGTGAGATGTACACAATAAGTTTTGTAAATCTGAGTGGGCTGACCAACACTGCTGAGGTTGTGGGTTATTTTTCAGCATTATCCCAGGTTACTCTGTGACTATACCAAGACAGCCATCTGCAGTAATTGTGGCAACACCTGCTGTACCAACAAGCTCCATATAGACACACTTCTGTGAGATACATGGACCTAAGCTGGCTTATCTGTGCATACCTGAAGGGTGTGCGCTGAGAGAACAGAGCCAGGCTCTTGTCAGTGGTGCCCAGTGCCAGAAGAAGAGGCAGTGGGCACAAACTGGAGCGCAGGAGGTTCTATCTGTCTGGAAATACTTTTTCATCCTTAGGGTATACAAACACCTGGGAAGAGGTTCCCCAGAGTCTCCTCTTCAGAGATCTCTAAAAGCTGCCTGGACATCTTGGACACCATGCTCTGGGCATCCCTGCTTGAGATGCGGTTGGACCAGCTGAGATCCAGAGGTCTCTTCCAACCTAACCATTCTGTGATTTTATGATTTAATCATATAACAAAATCATGTCACTCCAGCTATACATCATCAATGAATGCCTTATTCATGTCCGTGAAGCAGCTCTCCCAGGCCTTATCTTTATTAAGACCAGTTCTCAGTTCTCTCTTTTCTGTAAGATTCATTTGTATTTATTCAGTTCTCATATAGAACTTTCTGTGTTATTTCTAATCTCCTCCTTTTTAATAGAAAATTATAAATTATAAATTTACAAAATAATTAAGATAAATAGAGTTGAGAAGAATGTTTTCGTGAATCACATAGGCACAGAGATATCACAACCAGTTACCACACACTTGCTCTGAATTTTTGCTTTCTGTGCATAGCAGCTAGTGAATAATACAGGTTTCTGGGTTTCTTTTCTTTGATTACCTACACAAACCTATCTCTAGTGATGAAATACAAAATTTATTAAATTAAAAATAAGGCATGATTTTTTTTTTGTAAGGGAAAGAAGGAAGTTAACGAAGTGGCTTTGATTGTCCAGGTACAGTGAATCTGACGTTTTTTATTGTGAAACAGGAATTATTTGTAACTGGCCCCAAGACTCCTCTGCAAGTATTGAATTTAAAATATTGGAAAGTTCAAAATTTTTATTTCACACTACTCAACCTCTGGATACAATGCTAAGATATTTAAAATTAGTTCTAATATTCTTTGCTTCTGAAACATAAATAGTATGGAGAGGTTTTTAATAGCTGTTGATCATTGCAGTGGTGCATTTGACAGCAAGTCAAAGTCTTAATAGGGTTTGATCCCAGTAGTGAGATGGAGCATATGGCTCTATCTAGATTTTTTATCTCACTTCTAAGTCAGTGGAAGCTCTAAATTGGTACTGACATTCTCCATGTTACCTAGTTAGCAAAATTTACTTGTCTGTATTTGCCCAGTTTCTGAATGCTCATTTTACTTATTTGAATGCTCAATTCTAGCTTCCTGTACTACAACGAACGTACAAAGATATTGTTTCTTTCTAAAACATCTCTGAAAATCAGACCTTAGGAATAGGGTCCAATAATAAACACCACGCTACTTCACTCAGCAAAAAAGAGACTCCCAGTGAAGAGTTTTTATTAGCTTTTATAAAGTTTATGTCCCAAACCTAAGATTTTCCTTCATAATAGCAAGAAGAGAATATTTTCTATATAACATTTTCCATAACAGCTCAATCCTTTTCCCCTACACATTAAAAAAAAAAATCCCATTTAAATTATTTTGTGGATATGGATATTTGATTTTATTTAGAAGAGGCATGTTCAACCCACAGCCCACAGGCCACATGCAGCCCAGCACAGCTTGTGCTGCAGCCCGCATCCCCTGCTGCTGCATCACCATGGCAGCAGCTCTGTCCCACTGAGCAGCCTGGCCTGAGCCCAGGACACAGGGATGGTGCAGTGCAGTGCCAAAAAATAATATGGCACTGTACTTAATTCAAAAGGAAATTCTGTCAGTTTTAAAAGATTATAATTTGAAAAGACATGTTATGCAGAAACATGCTGCCAAATTTGATGTGTATGAAGAAATTATTTGTAAAGATAAAATAGCAGAACTAAAAAAAGTCTGTCAGCTCAACAAAATATTTTTTAAAAGTTAAAACTCAAGTGAGCTCTGTTATAAAAGCTAGTTATGTGGTAACAAATCTCATTGCAAAAAAAAAAAAATCAAAACCATTTTCTGATGGTGATTTTGTTAAGCAATGTATGGAAAGCATGAGAGATGAAATGAGTCCTGATTAAAAAAAAGGGATTTTTCTAAATTTAATTGTCTCACCAGACTAGAGCCAGGTGAACTGAATAAACAGGATAATCTATTGAAAATATTTGAAGAGTAAGTCTAATAATTTAAAATTTTATGCTTTGGCTATAGATGAAGATACTGCTGTTACAGATACAGATCAACTTGCCATTTTCATTAGAGGTATTGATAGCAAATATAATGTCACTGAAGAAATGGCTTCCTTGGTACCTTCGAAAGACACAACTAAATCTCTTCATTTGTATGAAGCAGTAAAACAATAAGTTAAAGTGATATCCTTTAACCATTATCAACATATCTGGTACAGCTACTGATGATGCCCTGGTGATGGTCAGTAAAAAGGAGGGACTTATAAAGTTAATAGAAGATGATGCAGTTAACACCGGTAACTCACATTGGATGAAATACCACTGCATCAGGTATCGATAAAATTTATGTGCAAAAGCTTTAAAAACAGATAATGTCATGTGAATCGTCATCAATGCTGTGAATTTCGTAAAGTCCAAGGGACTGAACAGCCAATTCTAGGAGCTCCTTAGAAGTATGGATGCTGATTATGGGGTCGTCATTTTCTTTTCTGAAGGAAGGTGGCTAAATTTGGGTAAAATGCTAAAAGAACTTTACAAGGAGAAATCAAGCCCTTTATGGAATCAAAAGGAAAATTTGTGCCAGAGAATGAAAATCAAAAATGGCTCATTGATTTAGCATCTTTGGCAGATTTGACCACTCATTTAAATGAGTTAAACATGTGTCTCCAAAGTGAAAATCACCTTATCTGTTCTATGTTTCAGAAAATAAGAGAGTTTGATATGAAGCTTAAATTTGGGCAAGCTCAAGTTATGGTAAATAAATTCATGCATTTTGATACACTGCCTAAGCAATCTTGTGAACAGTGAAAAATACTCAGGTGTGCTTTCCATTTTGATAAAAAAGTTGAGAATAGTTTTCAAGATCTCAAAAAAAGAAATTCATTATTTTTTTGTGTATTTGCCACTCCATTTTTGGTAGACATAAATACGTTACTTGCAAATACATAGATTTGCAATCAAACATTTAACTCAAAGAAAAATTTGGTTGTATCTCTTTACCAGACACTCATAAGACCTTTCTCACTAGAAAAAAATAGCCCTCGCATCACAACCATGCCTTATTCGTGTCATCACTTCTTGACAGTATGTATATTTGTGAACAATTATTGTCAAGGATGAAGCACAGGAAGAGTAATATTTCATCAAATATCTCTGATGAACACCTTGAGAACTCATGAGGAATGGCAACCTCTTGATGCATTAATTTTACAAAAATAAGGCCAAAATCCCACTAGTTTTGTGTTTTTGTTACTCCCTATTTTGTTATGTATATGCCTTACGTTTATTATATATTTTATATGCACCCCATGGAAATTCCTGTTCACTCAGTGCAGTCCATGTAAGCCAAAATGTTGGACAACTATGATGAAGAAGATATGGAAATGTAAGTAATTGCTGGAGAGTACAGCCTGTAGTAAATATGTTTTTTCATTATTTTTGTATTTTATTTTTCCCTCTTAACTTTGCTCTGTTAACAGTCTGGCTCTCTAAACCATTAAATAATTAAAACTATTAAATATACTGAAAATAATTCCAGACTGATGAAGGTTCACTGCGATATTGATTTCATTTCCCATCTGTTGCTTAAACATTTCTAAGGCATGTGCAAATAAACGAGTGTGTGGGACTCTCAAGTACTATACAGGTTGGTAAATGTCATCTTCATTAAAATGAACTAGACAGAAAAGTAGTCCCTCCATTCTGAAAGACTGTTAATTATCCTTTCTCAAGGAAATGTCTCAGCAGACTCATTCATTCTTTCTTATCCTCTGTTTCTTTCTCAGGTGTTACTGGAAGATTTTGTCCATTTTTTAATAAAAAAGGGAAAATGTCAGCACAAAAAATGCTGACATTCCTTACTAACTAGCCTGCACACATGAGGAAATCCAGTTTTGTAGTGTTCCTTAGTCAAATATTGTCCCTGCAATCTCTTGGAAAATTAATCTAAAAGGATTTTTCTGATGGTATGGATACATTTAATACATTTCTCTGGATAGGAGGAATTTTTAAAAAAATTCTGCCTTTTCTAGATGCTGATTTAAATTTACAGATGTTAAAGTTGTTCTGTATCACTATTCAAATTGCTTTTTTCCCTCTAAGTTGAAGCTGTTTGTTATGAGCTTGGTTACCCAATGTTTGAAATCGGCTAGCAATACTGTACTTTGTTGCTTACTCATCGAGTTGCTAGGGGTTCTTCATGGTTGGTATTGGGTGGTTAATACTGACAGATATATAGCAGATCTGTTTGAGTTCAGTGGAGTTAGGGTATGATAACTAATCTTAGACCCACCTTCAGCTGAAGCTGGAGCTCTTCAGAGTGATGGCTGCTACGACACCACATTATACAGCTATAAACTTTCTCTTTTTTTGTCCCCTTTATATGAAGAGCAAATAATTTAGAGTAAGAAAACAAATAAATCTTACAAGTCTGTTTCTTTACTTTTTTTCTCCCAACAGGGAAAACAGCATTTACTAGTGCCTATTTGCAAACAGCTCTTGGAGGTAACGAACTAGTTTCCATGTCTGCCATGTATGTCCTTCACTCGTATATAGAATAACTCACAATAGAATGGTGAGAGCAGGCACAAATGCCAAACTGATCTGCTGGGAGAGAAGCATGAAGCAGAAATGGTGTGACTCATTTTTCTCATGTCAGTATTTATACTTTAGGGTTGAGAGCAGTAAAAGGCTACTAATTATTAAACCGAGTAAATTCACAAGTCACACACTTGCTTCTGTCATGGAAAAGTTCCATTTGTATTTGAAATAAAAAACACTTGCATACCTGGAGGATCATTTACGATAAGTAGATTTAATATTTATGCAAATGCAATTCAAATGCTGCTGGCAATATAAGGTAAGTATCTTAAATGTAGAAAATCTTCATGTCTTGTAGCCACTCAGAAAGAAAAAAAGCCTTTCACATATTTTTCTCTTTCTTACTGTATTACAGATCAATGAATATGCTAAACTTGAACACCACCAATAAACCAAGAGCAGAGAGTATTAAACATATTTGCCAAAAGGCACCTTCTGGGGAAGATTTTGTACTCCAGCCAAATTTCATTAATACCCCCCCCCCCCAGCCCCTGTATTTTTCTTGCAATTCAGTTTTTGTCTCAGTTGATGCTTGTGGCTCCTTGAGGCAGCTATATTAATGTCTCCAATGTATGTGTGTTCCCATTCTTCCTTTTTTTTGGCCGTAGTTTCCAGAGGCCAGAAACTAAGCATAGGAAGAAAGCCAGCTGAAGAATCAGCTGCAGGGTAAAGAGAAAAGCAGAGGAGCAAAGAGAATGTGGAGAAGTGATGAATTTTCTGACTGCTCACATCTCATCAAATATAGGAAGGGGTCACAAATCCTTATGTGAATCCTAAGGATGTAACATCAGTGGGTGCTCTCCAGAACAAAGGGATGGTCCTAGAAAGAAATTCTTCTCTTTTTAAGTGTATTTGCTCGCCAAAATGACAGTAATCCACTGACAATTTAGTATCTGTATATTGTTTCTTTGTATATCCTCTTATACCACAAATAAACTCAAGATGCAAATGGAGAGTTCAGTAATGAAAAATCACACATTTCTTGTGAGTTAAAAACAAAGCAATAACAAAATCTGAAAGGATGGAGGAAGAAAAAAGAAGATCATGGCAGCAAAAAAGGAGGGAGAGAAGAAGTAGCATTGCTGGGCATGGAATATTTGCAAACTGCTGAAATGCCAGCCGTACATGTTACCACCTTGGTCATCATTTTTCATTCCTTAATTTATAGCAGATCAGCAGGATATCCAGATAAACTTCCTCATTTTATGTGCTTTTTTTCCTTCTCCACGTTCCTTCTGTAATTGTGAGTAGTTACACAGAGTTACTGCAGAAATACCACCTTGTGTTCTGGCAGCAGAGGTATCAGAATAATGAAACTTTGTCATTATATCTGTTTGTTGGCTTTTTACAGAAAGAGAAACACAAATTAATATTAGTACCTCTTTAAATTAATGCACATAGTGCCTCTAGCTTTGTAAATGTTTTTTATTTTTTGAAAGTCTTGTTATTAACAAATGTAGTAATGTTTCTGTGAAATTGGCCTGCTTCTCATGCCTGAGAGCCCTATCTTCTCATTTTTTCTATCCCTTAGCATCAAAAAAAAGAGCAGAGATGTTTTCAGAAGAGGTGTGTTGACTTGCTGAAGCTGTTTGTCATTGAGGAAGATCACAGTGAGGTGGTATTTGAGGAGAAGAATTAGAGTAGAGGAATTTGTACCTATGAAAAGCACTGTCACACTTCTCACAATGAAAGAAAAATTAAAAAACAGACCTTGGTTACTGATGAGTAAAAGTGAATCCTCCTCTCACTGCTAAAGCTATGTATAATAGCCTTGGGATTTGCTAACTCTGTTAGTCAGCTTTTGGTTATTTCAACACAAAAACTGAAAACAGTAAGACATACTAGTTGAGTGTTTCTTCTTCTTCCGTTTGCTTAGGTTTTATGGGATCTTCATATTAAATACCTATAGTGCCACATAAAGTGTTGATAAGATTGAAAAGATGCTCCTATTTCAAAGTGAATTTATGATAAAAATGCAAATATCTATAGGTGCCTGTTAATTTACTGTGTTCACCTTGGCATGTGGTACAAATAGTTGCTATAAATCACTATCATTCTTGTAAACTTCCTGTCATGCAGTGTAAGGGGAAAAACATTCAGAGAACTTGTAAACTTGTAAACAAAGTAGTAGAATTGCTAAAAAGCAAGGTTGATGATTTCCCCCCACAACCTGTGTAAGGAAAGTGAGTGAGCTTTACCCTTTAGCATGGTAGTGTGGCCTGAATCTAGCATCTTATTCCAAACTAAGCCAACCATTTATTTGTAGAATCATCGACTTCACCTCTCTGTTGTAGTATATCACTCTTACAGCATGCTCTAGTTTAGTTGCAGGACCTAGCCGTTCTTCTGGCAGCTGGCTTTACATGCCAATGGGGATTTCCAAAATGTGTAGTCATTATCTCAATCATAGAATCATAGCACCATAGAATGGCCTGGGTTGAAAAGGACCCCAAAGATCATCAAGTTTCAACCTCCCTGCTGAGTGCAGGGTTGCCAGTCACTAGTCCAGGCTGCCCAGAGCCACATCCAGCCTGGCCTTGAATGCCTCCAGGGACGAGGCATCCACAACCTCCTTGAGCAACATGTTCTAGTGTGTCACCACCCTCTGCGTGAAAAAATTCCACCTAAATACCATGACAAAGGCCAAATATTGCTTAACAAGCACATTTTCCTATTTGCAGAAGTATTCTAGAAATGGCCTTTTGTGTCTGTGTGTGAGTGTTCTTATGTATTTTGAGTATGTGTGCAGCAACGTATGTGTTAGATACAATGATCAAGAATAGGCAAGCATGGCTCATCACTCAGAGATGTAACCCACTAGAAATGGATTTTCCCTTTTGAATTTCTGTGTTTGTGATGTATTTTGCCCTTTGGGTTTTCATGTGCTCTGTATCTGTACTTTTAGAAATCATTTGAATCACTGGCTCGCTTTTCAGAAAAGTTATAGGAACAATTTGCCTGCAGAGACATATCCAAAGTTTTAGATCAGTGAATTAGAAAGCATTAAAATCCACATCTAGACATGTGTTTTCTACATATCTTCAAAAAGGTAAACTTTCCACTTGAGTTACTATGAAATTTTGCTTGGGCATTTATTGAGCAGAAACTGAGTGAAATTCTTCTTATATTGCAATTATACAGTAATGGAACAATTATTTTGGGTCAACAACACAAGAATTTTATATATATATTTGGCAAAGGTTAATTTTGTCTGAGGTTAATGGCAGGGCAGTCCAAGTGAAACAATAGCATCACAGGAAAAAAGACCCACCTGCATACTGAAATGCTCAGCTATCTTGAGTGTCAGATTTAAGCCATTGCCTTGGTCTGCATATCCTTTGTTACCTGTTGTGCTGTATTTGTTTTTCATTTGAGTGTATCTGCAATCCTCAACTGGCTACTTTTTGATCATATTCTGCAATCTTTTTCTGTGTTTCAACCAGTGAGATGCTCAAAGCAGCTACTAGACCCTTTTGGAGTAAGATATCTGATAAGGGTTCATGCATCTGCACAGCAGTAACCACGTATCCAAATTTGAATGTTTTTATATTTAATAAAACAAACAAGAGCGTTACTTGAGCAAGGACCAAAAGAGATTCCTCAAGCATTTAAGCTTTAAATAAAACAAACTGCAACACAGAAAGTGTTTTCACAGCACACTGTTTTTGTGCTTCTCCAGAGGAATTTAGAAATGGGAAAAGAGTGTTTTTAAGTTCTATGTATTGCATTTTTGCAATACTTACATTCATAGTACAAATGGGAATTATTTATAGAAGCAAATGTATTTTTCAGGTCACATAAAAGAAACCATAGCAGTTTAGAAAGACTATAGAAGATGATTCTTAGAAGAACTAATAAGCTATGGTGTAGCAGATCTAAGTGATGGAAATAAGGCTTTTTTCTAATAGGAATGTATCTACCGTATGCAATGAGGTGTGAGAAGCCCAAGGTACACTGAAAGGAGAAAAGTAGACAACAGTGTGCCACGGATGCTAGTGGCTTCTGATGAGGACAGCAGTGCCTTCATGTGTGAGGTGACAGCAGATGTAGCAGGCTAATGTGATCAGCAGGTGTAGTTAAATGTAATATGAAATGGGCAAAGGTGTTAAGAGGAAGAAATAATCAGCTGTAATAAACAAGAGGGTCCATTGGATGTCTCCGTTGTTCTGTTTCAATGAAGCAGTATCTCACACAGAATCATCTTGGTAACTATAGGTTGTGGTTTTTTAGGCTGTTCAGAGTTATGCATCTTATTTGTGGGATAACAGTAATGAGCACCACACTGATAACTACCTGAATGGCTGCTTTAAGATTTCCCATTTTTGTTAGTGAGGTGATAGGATTCTAGGGTGCTATCCAACCTCTTTAGTACTGTGATAATACATTATATATATATATATTCAAACTAAAAATTGGCAATTTTGTAAACAAAGACCCTTTTATAATGTTACAGAAAATGTTTAAAAATGTTATAAAAAAACATATCTCAACAGTTTAACTTATTTGCAATGTCTCATTTTATACAAATAAGGAAAAAACGTGCTATTTTCTGTTCAGAAAAGAGTTGGAAGGAGAATCAGAAATTCAGCTGTTGTACAGTTTAGATATTTTTTCTGCCATAAGCACCAGAAAGTAATGACTTCTCTTGCCTCAGCACTATGAAACAGAAAATCCCTTTAGTAATACATATATATATTCTAATGTTTAGGAATGGTCTATCTGAGGGAAAGCTGACCATAATGGCCTGCATCTTTGCTTCAGAAAAGACAAAAGAACGATGGAATAAAGACTGAGTTTAACTTATCTAGGTCGCTGCTTTATTAGAAATTGGATCTTCTATTTATAAATTTGTGTCATCACACAGTGTTATAATGTTACTGTTTTTTTTTCTTCCTATTCTAAATGATGTGTGCAGTAGTCACAGTTTCTGTGGGATTTCTATCTATTCATCCTTGGAGCTTATTGCACAGAGAGTCTCTTTCTGTGCAAGGTAGGAACAGCTGAAGTCAGGAGTCAATCAATCTGAGGCTGCTGCTGTGCTTTTGGGATGTGCTCTATCCCTTTCTTTGGACTATACTCCTCCCATCTTTTATTTTTGATCATTGAAGCACTTTTAAAAGCTATAAGCACAAGTGTTTTTGTGGATTTGATACCTGCAAATGGTTGGGGAAAGAGAAAAAAATCTCATAATGGGTATATGGAAGCTAGGCATAGTTGGGTTGTATTTTATTTTATAGGTGAGCATGTATTTTTAATAAAATGTAGATGGCTTGGAGCTTAAAATAGGTTTCTGACTTATTACAACAAAATAAAGTAAGTAACCCTTTTGAAAAAGTTGCACCTAAATTGCAAATTATTTCATGTCTCCAGGGATCTGGAACAGAAGCTTCTTTCTTTCTTATATTTATTTATTTATTTTAAGCAAAAGCTCTTTTTTTTTTTCACGCATAGGAGGACGAAAGAAAGAGAGCAAAACAATTTTGAGCCCAAATTGTTCATTTGTTCTCATTACAGTTAAGAAATTGGCCTTCTACCACGTAGATGGTGCAGGCTGGAGTTTAACAAGTGATGCAGACAATGCATTTGGAGCCTGAAATCCTCAGCCTGGCCAGGGAAAGCAGCACGGTGGTAGGCAGATATTTTTGTACAACACCAAATTACAGATATAACAATAGTGAGAACAATTAAAAGCCGATGGGCTGTAATTCATTTGAAGTAAACACAACTGCCATTTCTTTAGCAGAAAAACATACCAGAAATATTTTCTAGGTACTCCTATTATCCTCACTTCTATAGAAATATTTTCAAATAACACTGGGGAGTAGGACTACATAAACTGCAATGAAATTAGTGTTTGTCCAGAAACCTCAGCCCTCATTTTAACAGGTGCCAAGATCCCAGAAGAAAGGACTAGTAAGAAAAAGCTTCCTTGTTTTTTTGAGAATTATGGAGAAAGAAGAGTTTGTAGGAGATGTTGCCCTAAATACTTAATCAGCTACTGTGCCTTCTGCTTTTCTGCAGTTTCTTTTCTAAGAAATGTCAAGTCTGAAATAAGTGGGAGTCTGTGTTCAGTAGCTCCCACCGATAGTTTTAAAATAGGAAGAGGAATTATAACACTGCATTCAGTGTTTCAGTCCTGTCCTGTGCAGATAACTGCCGGCAGTGCCAGTCCCAGCGGGGTTTGTTTAGGTAGTGGCTTTGTGTAACAATTAGAAAGAGCTGAGATCCCCAATCTTTTGATTATGAAGATGTCTCTGCACAAGGTAGGTTCTTAGTCCTAAATGATAATAAATTATTTTTAAAACAAACATCAACAAAAAAAATAACAAAAGTAACAGCCACAACGTACACCCACACCCACACACAAAAACACAATCCCCAAAATTCTGTACAGAAAGATAAGAATAAATCATTTTATATATTCAAAAACAGGAAAAATGCATCCAGAACCTGCCTAGGATGGCACGGTTGGTCTGTGACCTTGCACAGATTTGTCCTTTCTTTTCTTCAGACTTTCTGATTTACTCTGGTGGAAACCAGACAAAGATAATGCATTCTCTCTTCTGCAATAACTTCTGCTGAAGTTAAAGTTGACAGCATATTTGCAGGACAGAGTGGTTGGAAATTTTTAGAGGAACTGAAACAAGGATTAAACCAAAATCTCAATTTAACAACTAAGAGGGCATATCACTAGGCACTTCAGATATTTCAGGCTATAGGTTATGAATTCCCTTCTGTTACCACCATCCCAGTCAGCCAAGTAGTTTTTGTTGCATTTTCCTTTCACCTTCTATCCCCAATATTTTTGATCATGTAAACCAAATAGCCCTAAGCTCAGCCATACAGCAGTTACTTACAGATGTTTCTAACAAGTAATGTAGATTTTATGGGTTTTAAGTTATTTCACTGTGCTTGGAACTGTGAATCTTGACCGAACGTAGGAAAAACTTTGTTAAAAGCTGTAAGTGCCTTCAATATATCGTTATGTGTTTGGTCATGTATGTTCTTAGCAACAACTATATAAATTCCTGTAAAAGCTCTGGGAAAACTGAAACTGTTCTTACTGAAATTTTGAGGGCAAGTAGAGGTAAATTGCGTTCTACTTTTCTTGTCTTCTCTGGATATGTGTCTTTAGCAACATAGGACAGAATGGTTTGCACATCCTACTATTTCCTATGAATACCATCATTTGTCTTTTGTCTATAAAGTACTATGCGGTTCCTGTAACAGGAAATAATGACTTATACAAATAATATACATTTCAAAGGCAGAATGGAGTACAGCCAGACACCTTAACAAGCAGGAAAAGAAAGAAATTCCTCTAATGCTGAGACAACACTGCTGATTCAATACTGTACAAAGAGGAGATGAATAGGAGATTTGCATATGGACTCTACTTGAGAGTGCAGATGAATAAATTTCTACTTTACATTGCAAATATTTTTAATATAGTTAAGAAATAAAGGATTTCATAAATGCATGTGAACCTATCTGCCAAAATGTCATTGTAACATAGAGCAATAAGTAAATGATACTTAGAGAAGATGAAAGAGAAATATTACCATAATCTATTGCCTAAAGAATAATTTTAAGTCCTCCACTTGAAAGCCATTGGGACTGAGACTGCTCCTCCTAAGGATTGAAAGAGCTTGTTGCCCCTATTTCCAAGACATCATCAAATCCCAGGGTTGCTCTCCAAAATACTTTACTCTAGAGGAAAATTTTACTTCTTTATAGTACTATTTTTTGGGGGGCTAAGCAACTTGTGTATTCAATCACTTTCATTGGTCCTTGGAACTTTGTTGATGGTAGACCAAGGCAGGGACTCTGCATTTACTTCGAAACACAAATCTCAGCCTGCTGACTGATGATGGTTGCCATGGGTACAGTGAAGCATAGTACCTTCCTCTCTACAGAAGAGAGCTTAAACACAGGTTTCTGGAGAGAGAGTTCAAAATAGAGAACAAAAACACAGTTGAATTTTTGGATAGTTAACTGTGTTAGGGAGAGAGGTTTGTATTCTGCCAGTTTTTTGACAGAGAATAACTAACTGCTATAGACCTTAGTCATCCAGTTTGGAAATCACAACTGCAGTCATATACCACTTGTCCTATGGTCTTCCAGCTGTAAGAAATGAGACCACCAGGGGTGGAAGTGTATTTTGATATTATACCTATATTCCAGAACAGTCTTAAATTGCGTCTGATTGTTGGCAAGGTTCATTAGCCCAGCCAGACAGTATGGTTTCCAAGATTTCATCCATTGTCCTGCTTAAGAATCAAGGAAAAAAAAGGCTTCCCCACATCAAGCCAGCACATACACCTGTATATAAATTTGTATCTATGTATCTCTAATATACACCTTAACGTTTCCAAGCTATATAGGCTGACTTAACAACATGAGTGTTTGTGGTGGAACCTGTAAGGACATTTTGCCATTTAAGTTTTGGGCAGAAATGTAGTATCTCTGGAGTACTCTATCTGCATGAGTTTTCCTAATGTAAAAAGATATACAGGTTTCTTTCTCCCCTCTCTTTCCTAAACTCTGTGTTTGTTTTCCTGTTTCCACATTAATCCTCCCTCCTGTTATAATCTCTGATGAAGATTTTTCATTATTCCCCACTGAAGGACATTCCGTGATAAGGAATTTGGTGTTTTTTTGCCTCCTGTCCCTCTTTCTGCCAGTAGTAAATCTCTTTTACCCAACTTGAGGATCAGTCAGCTGCTCCTGTTCCACTGCCGAAGCCATCTGTGAAATGGCTCATACTACCTCACTTTCTCTTCCAAAACTTCAGTGTGCCAAATGACATGGGATAAGAGTCTAGAATCTGAAGAAATTCTACACAGAATGGCCCTGGAGAAAAAGGAACAGCTAGAGGCTATGCCCACATCTAGGTAGTGTCAGAAAGTGGCAGTAAAACAACTTTGTGAAGCTGGATTCAAATATTACAGAGATTTTTAGAGAATTTTTAGTGAAAATAATGTCTATGCTTAGGTATAGAAATATTAATTCAGTTGAATTCTTGATGAAATTTTGCTCACACAGGCAAAATCACAGGTCTGCAATAGATGAAAACAATCTTAAAACCAGAACACTAAAGAAAAACTCACTACAATTGTACAAAAACTCAGACTAGACCTGCTTTTTTCTGCTGGATGGTATCATAGAGGCAAATCAGTCGGTACGTTTTGCTCAGCTACACTTGGGAAGAGCACTCTACAGCATGCTAGGATTTGCAAAAAAATAATCCAGCTTTACCTCTCTAGGAAGCAGCAAGTACTAAGCTGGATAAACCACAGCCTTGTTTCAGGTTCTCAGAACTAAACCTGGAACCATATACAGACAATTACCCAACATAAACCTTAATGGTAATTCTATTGCAGAGCAAATTTAAAACTAACAAAATGAAGCACTAAAGAACAGCAAATCATCTAATTAGCAACAACTACAAAAAAGTTAATCCTTTTATTGCTTCTGAAAGAAAAACATAAAAATTGAAGGAAAAAAAAAAGCACTTTTGAATGACATAGTGGTTGGCATTCCCACTAGAGAAATTCACCATATCTTTTTGGCATAATATCCTTCTGAAGAATTCAGAAATAGGTCTTACACAAACATTAACATATATGCACACATGCATGTGTGAGCTGATTCTGATCAGTACTAAATTCTAAGATGTATTCCTACACATTTCAGTCTAAAGGCAAAAATAATCTTGATAACATCTAGCAAATTATTACTTGCAAGATTCAAGTGTACCTTGAAGAGGCAGCAGGGGGTGAGGGGAAGGAGAAGTGTTTTGAAGTAGGTTTATCCTATTTAAAAATATAAAAATACTGCATACCAGAGACCAGAAAATATCTAAGAACAGTCTGTCCTTCTTGGAAATAATAATAATAAAAAGCAATTCCTAAAAGTGTATAAAGAAGAAACATATAAGGAGATCTTGATGATACTGTTGAAAGTTACAATCACAGGGTGAAGGCATCCACTGTTTATATTTGTTCTTGGGCCTAATTTTTTAGAACAATTGAATACCTCTAGAGAAAGTTGGTAGGTGCAGCTGAAGTTAATTGAAGTTGCAGATGATCTGAGAATTCAGAACTGCAGGGTATAGATGTTCCTGTTGATTATGCCTAAAAAAACCTGAAATACCCCAAACTTTCCCCAATAGATATTGATTTGCTGTAAAAAGTCAAGAAGAAGACTGTGAAAGGATTTAGTGTGTACCGGATATCCCCAGGGCTGCTTACCTTTTAACTCTTTGAGTACGCTTATGTTTTGTGCTGTGTAAACTAATTTTTCAGGAATTGCATTTTTATTTAATTTTGATTGTAAAAAGCCACATCCTAACTGTTTCTGCAAGCTCTTGGTCGAGTCCTGTCTTTTCTGCAAGGGGCAAGAATTATGAGTTTTGATGTGATTTCTTTGCTCCTTTACAAAGCCGTGAAGTGATAAAAAGCACGAGATTTTGACTAAATTATGCATGCTGTCAATATCTCTTGTCAATACAGTAGTGACTGACTTACTGACTAGGGATTAGTTGCCACGATAAAACTTTCAAAAAAGAAAAATAAAAAAGGAAAAAGAAAAGAATATAAAAGAATAAAGAAAAGTCAAGCCTTGGGGTAAGAAGAGATTTTTGCTACGTAGTTTGAAGACTGTTTTATATACATGGACAAAAACACAGCATTTCAGGAGCTTATCTTTCAATCTGCTGTTGGCAGACCTGCTTTGTCCTTTTCTGATGCCAGTAATTGTCACTGTGACACAGTTGTTTTCTATGATTTCTATGAAATTTTGTGACCTATCATTATAACAAGGTAGCATGAATTTTCATGCTCACCTAAGATTACTTTCCCTGATGTAAGCCTTCTGTAAGGATTTTTATGAGAAATAGACTTTAGCAGCAAGACAACTAGCATATCATTGCAGGTTGGGTTGATTTTTTTTTCTTTTTAAATATTTATTACACGTCTTTGCTATTGTCTCTGGAAATCTTCATGTTGCTTTCTTCTCAAATGAGTAAACAAAGCTCCAACAGCAAGAGGGAGACTTCTGCAGTTCCATGCAAAGCCAGCCCCACAGGTTTGTGCTAATTTATGCGGCAATTAAATGAGCATACTTTGCTGTACCACAAGGAATGTAAATATAATAATGGGTGAACGTGCATACTTTAGGAGAAGGTTATGAAACTTCATTTATGCATGTTATTTGCTGTATTTCTATCAATTTCAGGCATTATGAAACACTGATGAATTCATAACTCCATCCCTTTATTCCTGAAAAGTCACGACTTTATCTTGTATCACTTAACCTGTTTCCTTTCTCCAAAGTACATTCAAAATTCCATTGTTAATCTTTTGTATTTCATAGAATAGAAAATTATCTCAAAACCAGAAGTTGATTTTATGTGGCACTGTTGAAACTGAATGCTTTAGGAAACCAAGCTATCTTTTAAAAGAGGTTTGAGATCAATGTTCTTGAAAATAATTGAGACCAATCAGGTTTGTGTGTAAGTACAATTAAACTTCTGCACTGAAGTACACTGAAGTAGTTCCAGTGTCCAACTGACAAGTCTAAATTGAATTTCAGACCCTGTGTCACTTAGGCTCTTTTGAAAATGGGTTCCAGCAGGTTTCCCTTGAACTTTTCTGTTTTCATAATTTGTAGGCCAGAACAATGAATAGTAAATAGACACATAGTAAAATAGTGAGAATGCATCATTACTTTTCCATTCTAATATCTAATCTATTATTTTTCTGACTCTTTACACATAATTCATATATAGGCAAATGTCATGTTTTCTTTTACAGTTGACATGCGCATTTCCACCTCGTTAGTGATCAAAAAGTGCATTCAGCAGAGATACATGAAGAAAATAGAAATGAGGCAGAATGTAAATTATTTTAGTGGCTGAAACAGAGGGGGATGTGAAAAAAACTGGTCTAGAACACTGCTGAATTTGAAAGAGGAATAGACCAAATTAAACTTACAAGACATTTCGCTGAAGTGTACCTATGCTGATGTAAATTTTATTGGGTAGTTCCACTGTAATAGAATTGATAAGCTATTGGGTACAAACAACCTAGAAAATCTGTACCCTGATTTGAGTTTTTAGCCATCTGCCATACTCTTTCTTATCTGAAATATATTCTTGAAAATAAAGTTACCTTCCAACTCCAGTTCTCCTAGCCATCCGTATTTATGGTCATCTTCCTTTTGCAGTTGTTTCATCTCTCCCTGATAACCATAATACGTGGTTTGGATTTGCAGAATGCCAGTTTTATCTTCTCAGTGGAGAAGAGAGAAAAACACTGCAAAACTACCTGAGAACTTCCTTATCTAGTCATTCTGGGTCTAGTGTTAGTGCTGTGCTTTACCCCAGCAGCAGCTCAGCATCCCACAGCCACTCATTCACTCTCCCCAGGAGGGATGGAGGAGAGAATCAGGAAGGTAAAAGCGCAAGAACTTGTGGGCAAAGCTGAAGCTGCTTGCACAAACAAAGCAAAACAAGGAATTCATTTGCGACCACCCACTGGCAGGCAGATGTTCAGCCACGCCCAGTAAAACACACCTCAGCATGTATAGCAGTTGCTTGGGAAGATAAATACCATTACTCCAAACATCCCCCTTCCTCCCTCTTTAACCCAGCTTTTATTGCTGAGCATAATGTCAAACAGAATGGAATGTCCCTTCAGCCAGTCTGCATCAGCTGTCCCAGAGTAGTTCCCTCCCAGCTCCATGTGTAGCCCCAGGTTCTTGCTGGCAGGACAGTGCAAGATGCTGAAACATCCTTGGCTCTGTGTATGCACTTCTCTGAAATAACTGAAACATGAGTATGTTATCAACAGCACCCACATCACAAATCAGAAACATAGCACCCTATACGCCTCTATAAATAAAAGTAACCCTGTCTCAGCTAAAAGTATGACAGTGATTTCAGTACTTGATTTGATTGCCATATCCTTGTTCTTGACAGGACATGACCACAGCACTTTTCATTTGGATAGAATTTTTTATAGAAAGGGCATCTTTCAGTTGTATTCCTATCTGCGCAAGAGGAGCAAAAAACATTTGCATTGTATTTCTTTAGGCATGCTTATGAACCAGAGAAATGCCTATCTCAGAAATTCCTTGCCAATTCCATAACAACTTCATTTCAAACTCTTTCTTCTTTTTTACCTTAATGTTTTCATTTTATTTTTTTCTGATTTTAGAAATACTTGGATCTGTAGAATTAATGAGCTAAATAAAGACCTGTTTTAAATAGACCTTAAACTTACTATTTTCCCCATATTTCTGTTAAAACAGATTGCAGATTAGTTTACTTTTTGATATAGAATAACTGCTGGCATACTCTTTAGGAAATCATTTGTTTTGGGATGAGAGTCATTGCTGACTCATACTTTAAACTAATTTGTGTTCAAAAACAAACCTTACCTTTCAAATCTACTACTTTAGCACCTAGTATCTGTCAAGACAGGGAAAACCAAGACTACACTTGATGTTCCATGAGCCTTTTGATTTTCTTTTAAAATTATTGAGTGTGCATTAAATACCTATTATTAAATCAAAAGCGCAGCATACAAAAAACTAATGACTGAAACTGTTCAAGCTTCAAGTTTTGTTTTCTGGGCATTTTAATGCTGTATAAACTCACTCACAGTGTTGAGTTTATAGTGCTTTTTCAGAAGAAAGCATTCCTCAAGCAAAACAGTTTAGCTTTCTTTTCAGGTTGAATAATTCTTTGCTGTTGACCACACCTATGGGAGCAAATGAACTATTTGTTTCTAACCCAAAAGGAAAATATAAGCAGTCATTTAACTGCTAAACCAGTGGCCTTCCAGTACTTGAAAGCAGCTTATAAGTAGGAAGGAGAGTGACTTTTTACACAATAAAATAGTGATGGGACAAGGGAGAATGATTTTAAACTAAAAGAGTAGAGATATAGATTAGGTATTAGGGGAAGATTTTTTACTCAGAGGGTGGTGAGGCACTGGCACAGGCTGCCCAGAGAAGCAGTGGATGTCCCATCCCTGGAAGTGTCCAGGGCCAGGTTGGATGGGACCCGAGGCAGCCTGAGCTGGTGTGGGGCAGCCCTGCCCATGGCAGGGGATTGGAACTATACAATCTTGGAGATCCTTTCCAATGCCCAAGACCTTCTATGAACTCTATGATCCTATGACCCTTTCTACTTAGTTGAGATCACAGCTTTGAGGGACAGGATGTACTCTTCTGCTACAGAGACAGAATTGCCTGAATTTGAGTCTCACCGTGGACTGTCATGGCAGGTGATGCTGGAAACTGTACTAGATTGACTCTTGGGTGCCTTAGTGATGCCAGCCTGCTCAGTTGCCTCCATTCTGGTCAGATTATGAGATTGCTCTTCAATTGCAATCACCACTTCACTGTTGTCTTCTGATGTGTATGGTGCTCTCTATATAAGTGTACTCTCTTCACAATGCTGTTGCAATGAGCCATCAGATTCCAGAAGCCACTGGCAGAGCAAAACAAAGTACTTGCCATGTGGCACCTTTTGTTCCAAGCAATTTGCAGTGAATGACTTGTGAAAAAATAAATTCACATCTATGACACCCTGAGCCCAACTAAAAAGCACCGAATTGATCATAACAATTCAACAGTTCCACTCTCTCCTTTTTTCTTTGGCTTTTGTTTTAGGTCAGACATTTTGGCTGTTTGCTACTCTGGTCTGGTCTCCTACTAGATGGGAGTCACATCCCTGCTTTTCACAGGTTTAAGCTGGAACACATCTTGTGGGGTGAAAAGAAGAGTAATTAAAACCTGATAGATACCTGCAGGCATCAGCACTTGCAGAGGTAGCAGGCAGAAGAGCTCAAACTTTCACAGAAAGGAGAATTCTTACCTATTGACAGTTCTCCAAAGTATCTCTGCAAAATGCTGAAATCCCCTTTGTAGTGTCAGAGCACCTCTCAATACTTACAAGCTCCTTTCATCCCCTTCTAGCCAGCAGACCCTGAGCACTGGGCCTGTGCTGCTCTGAACGATTCAAGATCCTGTTACCTTCTCTGCAAACACTCCTTCTCCACAAGCGGAAAAACTCTCACCAAGTTATTGCCTAACACTGCACAAGATATATTTGTCAGGAAGCATATACAAATGCCCTGACCACCTTCCCTTCATGAGGTGATGTGTTGTTTCTTTTGGGACTTTTCTGTTTACCTCATTGACTAGATTTCTTTGAGCAGTGGGTAAACCTGTGAGCCCCTTCAACGTATGTTAAATCAATGTATGTTAAAATGATGTTGTCTCAAGTCAGTCTTCCATTATCATAATGTGTCTACTAGAAAAATAAGTAGCATAAGAGTAATCTCTAACAAATAATCACTTGAGAGCTCCACTTCAAGTAAATATTCAAATAATCAGCCCACCTGGGGCAGAGACAAAGAATTCAGCAGGCAATCAATATCCATCCTGTATACCTCATATAACAGTCAGAATACTTAGCAGTATTTTTGAAAGTTTTATAATGATCTTTTAAGAAACCTTTTTTTGCATTCAGCAAGGATAAGAAGAGAACATGGACTTTCCATTACAGGACTGGAAGCCAGGTAAATTTATCTTAGATCCAGGCTTTGCTAGGTGCCTAGGAAAGAGCTACTATTTGAATTGAAGGATGATGAGAAATAACACAAGAGTCTCAGAAAATCACTTATTTGTATGTTTGAAATTGGAGAGTGTGAAGAAAATAAAATGAATGTAGTGCACATTTTAATCTGAAATATCTTTAATCAAAGCAAAACACATTGATACTTACACATTGATCAAAGCAAAATACATTAATACTTACTTGAAAAAATCAGGCCACGCATGACTGTTACCTACATTCTGCCTAAAGCACAGTGTGATCAAGAGTATTTTTCTGGAGCTTTTCAGTCCTCACTCTCTGAAAATGACTGTGGTATTCAGTTGTGTCACTGCACATCTTTGAAGAATCAGCTTTTTAGGACAATTGTCACAACGAATACTCAATTTTTCTCCTAAACTGCAGCAGGTTTTGCCCCACAGACTGTAGGTAGATGGGCTGCATTTCAATTCTTTTTCAATCTGCTAAGGTGCAGGTTAGACCTGTTAAGTATTCTGCATAAAAGCAGCATTTAATCATTTTTCTGTGTATTAAACTCATGGGATTTGTTGCTGCCCTACAGGTTCTCAGGTATCCCAGAGTCTCTCAGTGCTATCTCTTTGAAGACTGGTTCATCAGCTCCTGCCAGTGCCTCCAAAAAAGATCAGAGTTATTCTCCCTCACCACAGAACTGCACTAGCCATCCCCAGGGCTTTAGGCAGCTGTGAGGGATAGTGATGGATTGTAGTTCGTATATTGTCCTTCCTCCTCCTCCTCTTATTTCTTCTCCACCATCTTCACCTCCACCCTCACTTTCAGCTCCTTTGTTTGTCCAAACAGAGAGGGAGCTCAGCCTCTACTGCAGATCTTTGTCCCACTCCAGCTGGAAACAGAGGCCTCTTGCAGAGAGAGTGAGGTAGGATGAGGCGGCTGTGGATTGCAGATGGAGCTTGTTCTCAAATTCATGGGTGTAATACACATATTATTTTTTGTCAGCTTTGGTAGTGTGTATGAGATACACAAAGCTGTAATTCTGCTGATATTATATATCTTGAAGTGAACTGCTATTGCTTCTGTATATGTGCATTTCTTCAAAAAATTACAACAGACTTAACAAGTCCAGATACATAAAATTGTTACGAACACTATGTTATTATTTATGTTCCAGCACTGTAAATATACCAGTGCACATGTTCATAAAATTACATGATGTATTTAACCCTCCTGACTGATTGGTCCCATGCCCTTTGGAAGCTGACTAATGTCCTTGCTTTTGATATATAACTTAACAGTAATACAGGTGCACCCAATAAAATTAAACCGTACCCACGGTAAATATGTTTTCATACTCTTCAAAGATGAAGAAAATATCCAGTACTTTTGTTTTATATATTTTTTAAACTATTGTCATGTGCAACAATTAAAGTCTTACCTAATGCTGAAGAGTGATGATGGCAGCCTACAGCTTAGTATTCAGGCTGAGCTGCTCAGCTGTAACAAAGACTTGTTCAAGTGAAGCACAGAGATGGAGAAACGGCATTTCAAAATGAATACATCAAAATGTGAAGAGAGAAATGTTTCAGAGAAATGAGATGTATCACTCAGGCTCTGACTGGAATGAAATGGGAGGCACTGAGCTGAGGGTGAACGAAAGGGGGAGCTAATAGTGTTTAATGAGAGGTTTGAAACAGTTTGGAAATTACTCTATAAATGATGTTTTCATTTCTAGACAGTAGTTTAATTATAATTGAAATACTCATAGTATAATGCTGATGGCAGAGTGTGCTCCAGTAGCAGATGATTTCTGGTAGCACCCTAAGGGACAGCAGCACTAAAATGTGGTACCTTTCACCATATTGTCCATCGCCTCTGATGCCTGGATTGGGATAGTTTGCTCTGCAGGTATTCAAAGAAGAAGGGAACGCTGAGATAGAATGAGATGTTCAGAAGCAGTTATCACTCAACTTCAGGCAGTTCAAAGCCATTGATAAGAAAATGGGCATCCTGGAAGCAAATAGATGTATCTTTCATGCTTAAGATCAGATTGCTTAAGCGAAGCTCAATTTTGTTTCATTTATAAAACAACATGAGAGTAATTAGAGAAATGGAAAACAAAATTAATTCTCACAAAGACTGTTTTTCAGGCTTTCAGGCTTTCAGTCAGAAAGCAAACACAGACTTGCACGTATTGAGATCTTTTGATACTCTTTCTGTCATGTGATCTTATTTTTGTATGTATTAGTAGTCAAAATGACTTCAGTTTCTTAGCAGACCGCTGTTCTGTAATGTAGGAAGTGTCTTATGCTTTATAATTTACATAATAATGACAGTTGATAGCAGCAAACTCTTTTTCTTTGCTTTAACCTCATCATTACTTCTTGATACATACAGTAACGCTAAAATAAAGAATTTAAAATAATAACATAGTGCATTGTGTTGCTGAGGTAATTGCAAAAATGCCTTCGTAACAGGCCTACTTGTACACTGCAAACTGAGTACCTTGAATTTTTCTAGAGTTACTAAGGATGGAGGTAAGTTATTTTTCACATTAAGTTGTTTATTTGGTCAGAAAAGTATTTAGCAAGAAGTATTTGTTGCTTAATGTAGTTTAACAATTTCACCCGTGATTTCCCTGTCATATCTATGAAGAAGTAGAACTTTAGATTTTAAAGAAATGCACTTCAAGGTAGTGTCTTAGCACAAGAAATAACTCATATATACAAAGGCTGGCATTACATGAGCTAGACAAAATTATCAAGGTTGTGGAGACATTCAGAGAAACAGCTCCAGGTTAAATGTCCTCACGAACAATGATCAGCATTGCAGAGAGGTAAATGTTCATGATTAATGTGTAGTGTCCCATTTGGTCTGAAACAAAATATACTGCTTTAGCAGCAGTGTGATTGTTTAATAACATGGAGTATTCTGGTGTTTCTTAGTAGTCTAGGGGGACAGGAAAGGTCCTTACTATTACAGAAATGTGATGTTGCACTTTATGCCCTGCTGCAGGTGTACTTTATGTTACATGTGTGGTGCATGTGATATTCTCTTCAACCCTACAAAGCTTTAAAGAGGGTTAAAACTGTGGTGGTGATTTGTTCAAAGTTCATCCCTTATTTCTCAGAGTACAGTGGCTGGAATATGTATTTCAGATTACTAATTTCACCTCTGACATTAACCTATTGTTACTGCAGATTAATCTTCATTGAATAACTTCAAAAAGGGCAAGAAATTCCAGCAAAGTGTAGTTCAGGCTCTAGAGTTCTATTCTATCTTGCACAAATATCCCACACTGATGCAGCTCCTCCACATTACAGAAATACTGTTCTTGGAATCAGTACTTAGCCTCGTTTTGTTTTTCTTTGGTGGACACATGTTCTGTTTAGCAGTCTACCTGATCATCCCATCTCTCCACAGTATCTTTATCAGGGAAATGCATGCACAGACTCACAAAGTCTTTTTTCCCAAGCTACCCAGAAGGGTTACTAATATGGAAGATGCTACATGCACTCAAGAACTTACAATTTTATTAATGATAAGTGGATTCATGCTGCTTGCTCCAGAAACTTGGACCCTTACTACTGATCTTTAAAAGTTTAAGGACAACTTGAGCACTGGAATACAGGTTTCAAAGACCATTCCTCCACTTAAGTGGCTCCTTGTTTGGTATTTCTTGCTTTAATAAATCTCATTCCCCCTACCCCTCAAATGTATTGTTTTCATAGATGATTTGTATTTCTGAACAATGGAACAAAGTGACATAAACAAACATTTGACATCTTTCTCTTATCTTAGGGACAAGTATTTGGCTGAAAACAAAATACTGGAAGGAAGTTTGATTTCCTGAGTGAGAAGTTTAACATAGTTCAACAAAGATCTGCCAAATAAGGGATGTGTCTCTTTGTTTCATTTTTGAGCACTTAAACTGACTTTTATCATGTGTGGATGAAACTTTCTTAACTTAATGAGCTTGAAAGTCACATCAGAAGCTCTGTGAGATGTATCAGAAGAAACATAACCCTAAAATCTGTTTTTTTCTAGCTTTTACATAGGTACCTATTGAGATTCCTGATAGGAATCCTGCGTGGATACTCTATTCCCTCTGCATTTATCTCTTTCCAATGCTAGCATAATTAGCAGCAGAGGCCCTATGAAGGCGAAATCAGGCCAAAGGCTATGCCTTCCAAGCTCCATACAGGCTCATTTTTACAGTCTATTCAACAGTATCTGAAAAGATAGACAAAGAGGAAAATACATGAATTTATCCTCCTAAGTCTTCTGAAAAAGAGAACTGAGAAGTTCAAAAAAGCACCTCTGCTTCAATTCTGTCACATGATTTGGTATCCTCTGTTTGGTATCCTCTACTAGTACAGATCTTCTTCCTTCCTTCTCTACCTCACTTTCTGCTTTTCTTCTGTCTCCTTTCAGTGCGACATTTTTGTCAATACTTTGGTGATTCATTCACTCAGACTTCAGCTAGTTTCTGCTTGACCCACAAGACTTAAGCCAAATGAATGAGTCATTACTTAATCAAGATTTTGTTCTTTTTCCACTCAATTCCGGGGAGTCTGAGGAATGTCTTTTCTTCTTGTGTAGAGTAATAAAATGGAAAAGGTCCTCTGTAACATTCAGATTCCCATCACATTTTGGCACTGTGAAAAGAGAAAGCCGTAGTAATCTATCCTATAGGAAACTCATTTTAATGGATGAGATCAAATATTTTTGAAGGGTCATACGTCAAGTATACCAAGAAAAGGTTACCTGTTTGAACTCAGGAATTAAAATTATACAACAAATGTGCTCTCCAAAGCCTGTATGTGGGAGGTTAATGGCTTTCCAGATGGAAGACGATGCTACGGGACATTTGAAAGTTATGGAAGGTACAAAGCTGTTGCCTGTACTGGGTTTCAAAGAGAACTGCATGTATGCTTCGCATATGGTTGTTAAGGGGAAGGAAGTCTACGTGTGCACCTCTGAAAGAGCAAACGAGATAGTAAGAACCAACAATAACCATGCTTATTCTCCCATTCTTTATTTCTTGTCACTGATCCTTCCCAGCCCCAGAAACTTTTCCAGCTAGATGTAAGGTTTTTTTCTGGTCTGAGAAGATGACCTGCCTTTGTCATGAGTCCAATATCCTGAGACAGAAGGCTCACAAAAGGAGTCAAGAAATCTCCTTATTGTACTCCTAGGCATAAGGAAGTATTTTACCACTGCATTGTACAATTGCTCCTTAACAAACTGCTTTTGTTTCACTTTGTTCACAGTAACAGGAGGTAACCAGGAAACTAGACATCAGTGATAATAGCAAAGATATTGTCATTAAGGCTGCTCAAGCTGTGTGGTCTCCCTCACTCAGACCAGATGGTCAATGCTTGCAGAGCAGTAACTGGGCAAGATAAAGGAGGGATGAAAATCACTAAATTCAGCACCCAAGGAGCCAGTAAGTGAAGTTTGGAGAATAGCTGATGTCTTTGTCTCCTAGGCGACTGGTGGTCATTTCCCTGTGAGTTCACTGGTGGGCTTCAGGCTGTGGCATGGGTGAAGGGCTGTGTGCGCGCAGCAAGCCGAAAGAGCTGCCATTAGTCATTAACCTCAGCGAGGTCACATTTGTCTGACAGGAGCCTGATGGCTCCTCTGGGGGTTTGCAGCAGTGGATACAGATTGGCTGATACAATGTATTCAAAGAGGCATAGTCTTAGGTATTCCCAAGCAAATGGAAAGTAGCTACCTGAACCGCTGGTATTTGATACTACGAACAGGAGATTTAATCTCTAGAATGTGATATCAGCAATAAATAGAAGACATTTTTCCAAGATGTTTGCATTCAGATGTCTTCTGAAATGTAGCAAAAGAAACATTAAACCAATGTGAGTTAAAAGGGAGAGGTCAGATAAAATGGGCAATATACAGGAGGAGAATGGAGATACTTACCACCAGAAAATATCACTGTGAGAAGCAAGAGATGAAGGGCAAAGCAGGTATCAGCATGACAAATATCAAGGAGAGAACTGTTAGCTGTTGAGAGAGCTGCTCTCTGCCCAGTTGGTGTACAAGGATGGGAAGTAGAAAATTCTTTCATGGTGTCCTATTTATGGAAGGGATCTTGTGCAAGTATTGCAGAGATGACCAAGGAAAGCTGATGGCTTGTGCTGTGTATGTTATATCCACCACTGTTCCAGAATAGACAGTAAAAAATGGAGCCTTGCAAAATGAAATCCTGTGCGTCCCATCTGCCCCTGAAGCGGCTGAAGCTATTGCCAGAACTCTGAGCTCTGATGGGCATTTCCATGTGGGCAGGCAGACTGTCCTACCACTGAGTAAGCTGCACGCATTTTATGTTCAGACTTTGTCCTTCACCCCCTGTCACATGAATGCCTTCAAATGTGTCATTACAGCATCTAAAAAGACATCTAACCATGTGATTCTCATTTTGTTTTACTACCTCTCTTGTAATGTGTCTATCTGATAAAAGGTGGTATCAAATTGATGTACAGATATTGTTTGAGTAAGTTTATTTTGAAAATAGATAAGATTATTTATTATTATTATTACTTATATTAATAGTGTTATTTACTATTTATAGAAACTAGTCTTTCATATTCTCCTTTAGTAACCAACAATTCAGGTAAACAAAAGATGACCCATCTCAAACGACAAATACAAAAAAGAAATGAGGATAATATATAACCTAGACTTCAGCAAAGCCTTTGACACTGTCTCCCGCAGTATTCTCCTGGAGAAGCTGGCAGCCTGTGGCTTGGACAGGTACACTCTTTGCTGGGTAAGGAGCTGGCTGGAGGGCCAGGCCCAGAGAGTGGTGGTGAATGGAGTTAAATGCAGCTGGCGACGGGTCACAAGTGGTGTTCCCCAGACGTCGGTGCTGGAGCCTGTCCTCTTCAATATCTTTATTGATGACCTGGATGAAGGCATTGAGAGCACCCTCAGTAAGTTTGCAGACAACACCCAGCTGGCAGGAAGTGTTGATCTGCCTGGGGGTAGCGAGGCCCTGCAGAGAGATCTGGACAGGCTGGATCTCTGGGCTGAAGCCAATGGGATGAGGTTCAACAAGACCAAGTGCCGGGTGCTGCACTTCGGCCTCAACAACCCTAGGCAATGCTACAGGCTTGGGGCAGAGTGGCTGGAAGACTGTGTAGAGGAAATGGACCTGGGAGTATTGGTCGATGCTCAGCTGAGCGTGAGCCAGCAGTGTGCCCAGGTGGCCAAGAAGGCCAATGGCATCCTGGCTTGTATCAGAAATAGTGTTGCCAGTAGGAGCAGGGAAGTAATTGTCCCTCTGTACTCAGCACTGGTGAGGCCGCACCTTGAGTACTGTGTCCAGTTTTGGGCCTCCCACTGCAAGAAAGACACTGAGGCCCTGGAGCATGTTCAGAGGAGGGCAGCGAAGCTGGTGAGGGGTCTGGAGCACAGGCCTTATGAGGAGCGGCTGAGGGAGCTGGGATTGTTCAGTCTGGAGAAGAGGAGGCTCAGGGGAGACCTTATCGCTCTCTATATCTGTTGGAGGGCAGGTTGCTCGGCAGCACGTAGCTACTGATTTACTAATGATTTACGATGTAATCTTAGATGAAAGGGGCAAGTTATACTTGCATGGAATGTGGTGTTTCTAGTAGAGTTCTGTACTTAACAACATGTACTGTACACAAAATTAGCCTGGGTAACGGTATTGTTCTCTTATACGCTTGGTCGCATAGACCCTGTATCCCTGGAAGCATAGATGCTATATAAGATGGTGTGTTGCTACAATAAAGTTGAAGCTGCATATCCTCACATTGAGTGTCAGGCTTCCTGCCCGCCTAGGAGGGTAACCCTGTGGGGAACGTGGGGAGTTTCCCAACATATATCCACCCGAAGGGAGGTTGTAGTGAGCTGGGGGTCGGCCTCTTCTCTCTTGTAACTAGTGACAGGACGTGGGGGAATGTCCTCAAGTTGCGCCAGGGTAGATTTAGACTGGACATTAGGAAATACTACTTTTCTGAAAGAGTGGTCAGGCACTGGAACGGGCTGCCCAGGGAGGTGGTTGAGTCACCGTCCCTGGAGATGTTCAAGAAACATTTAGATATAGCGTTGAGAGACATGGTTTAGTGGGGTTATTGATGGTAGGTGGATGGTTGGACTGGATGATCTTGTAGGTCTTTTCCAATCTAGCATATTCTTTGATTCTATGATTCTATATTTTCATTTACAGAGGGACAGTTATTTCATGTGTATTAATAACTCTTGTACATTTACAGGTAGCATCCTGTTGCAAGTCATTCCTTTGCTAAATACTTTTAACAGCCTCAGAGTGTCAGCACAGCCCTGGGAGTCCTGTGGAATGAGCAGCTCCAGGTGCAGGTAGCAATATCCAGACTTGAGAGAAAAATCTATAATAAAGAGATTAAGACTGAAAGGAAATAGGTAAAATTGGATTCAGTAAAATGTCAAGAAAGGTTCAATAGTGTTTTGAGATATTTCCTGGCAGAAAGCCTTTTCTTCTTCTTCATTTTTTTTTTTTTTTTGAATGTTTGACCTCTATAGTTGCATTGCCATAATCTCTGATTTGCAGAGAGTCACATTCTCATTGCATGTGTGTTAACTTTCATACAAAATTTTCTTCTCTTCTGGGAGATCCCAGAGAGCATCAGCAAGTAGATGGCAGATCTGAGACACCAGTTTACCTCTTTTGGATTCCAAGAGCATGAATAACACTGAGCTGCCACTGCTGAAAGACCACTGCTCCTGGGAAGAATGAGGTCTTTTGGAGGATCACATCCAGTGACAGGCCTTTGCAGACTGGAAAGAAATCATGGAAGGGTGCATCCCTTTAAGAATAAGGTTGGCACTGCTAACAATATGAAATCCACATAGGGAATCAGCACATCATGAACTCATGGAAGAAGTTCTGCTGCAGGGATTTAGTCAAAGTCATGCTCCAAACTGGGATAAAATCAGCATGAATACATTGGTCATGGCCTGCTTAGTGCATTGGTGGCTCCTAAATGAGAAAATGGAAACCATATCTTTCGTGGAACTGATGCAGGAACATTTGCCTGAAGGAGATCCGTCTATTAGCATTTTCCACTCTATCTCTGACATCTAGTAGATTGTGACATTGCTTTCCATGCCTAAATGAAAGAGCAAGATTTAAGTTTTCTCTTTTAAACAAGAATGTAAATAAGCAGACAACACAGCTTGGAGTCTCTGCACATACAGATAATCCCAGGGCAGACCACACTAATACCAGTAAGAAGAAAATTCTGATTTTTGCAAAAAAACTGAATGAAGTCCTCTTAATCTTCCAGGGGTAACTCTAGCACAAAAATATATTTTTAACTGAGATATAATCATATTCAAACCAACAAGATCAAATATGTTTTGCTATCAGATTGGAATAAATAAATTACATTTCACATATTGAAATCTTTGATACTTCAGCAGTGCTTTTGTTTGAAAATATTTTCTCTCATCCTGTGTGATCACAATAGCAAGTTAAATTGCTGAATTATCATTTTCCCACAAAAGGTGCCACTTTTCCTAAAAAAGCTTTAATTAACTGCTTGATCTAGTCACTCATCCTCATGTCCTCTGTATTCAAAACTCTTAACCTATTTGTACATCAGCTGTGAAGTAACATATATACCTTGATATAAGAATTTGTTTTAGCAATGCAGACAGAGTAAGCTGTATTCACTGAATTAGATAAAAAGCACAGAACTGGATGTGTGATAAGAACTATGTTCTGGATGGTCCTGCAATGCAGAGTGCTGAAATACTTGAATACAGAATCACAAGTTGTTCAGTTTCATTTCTAGCTTGAAACAGAAAAAGCACTCAGTGGCATCTGTCTTGCATGGTTATATCTAGAAACCAATGTGCCTCAGTGGGATGACTCACTTTACAGTTTTTTATAACACCTATTTCAAAACAGCGAACTCAAAGACTTCCTGGGGAGCCCATGACTTTAGCTCCCATTCAAGACAACAGAACACGGTTGCAGAGAGGGGAGCATGTTCGCACAGAAGTTAGCAGCTGATGACCACATTATGCTGCACAGGAAGACAGTGCACAGCATCACAGACAGACTGTTCTGGCTGGGTTTCTGGCAGTTGGAGGCAGTGGATCAACCACCCAGAATCAGTTTTTATTGCCTTTTCAGGCAATATGGAATTGATCTCACTGTGGTGAATGCTCTCAGCTTCCAGAATTGCCGTGAGTTGTTTTTGCAGACAGCCAAACTTATAAGTAAAGCAATAATTTCACTTTCTTCTTTTCTTCTTTCTTCTTTGAGTATCTACTGGTATGCAGACAAAAGCTCAGAACTATACAAAATTCTGCAATAATAATACAGAGATACAGAACCTTGCTCATATGCTAATATATGCTCTGTCTTCCAAAGCTATAAAGAGGAAGGAGTACTTCAACTGATTGACTCTGGCTCATTTTCTGCATCTACTTTTTCATATTTTTTATTTTCCTGTCGTTTTTTTTTTTTTTCCATGCTTGCAGCTACTGTAGACTCCTGTGGGTTGCAACCAGGATTGCCCTCCAAATTCCTCACTGGGTTCGTTTACAGAATTTGCAGCTTTGAAGCAACACAGTTACGCTCCTGATGTTCCTTCTTTCTGCTGCTTGTGGTCTCCCAAACCTCTGCTCACCTGTCACTTTTGAGAGAAGGGAAGGAAAAAATCTTCTGATCCTATATCAGCTTAAGAGCAGGAGGTGGGTCAATATTGTCACCTCCAGTTTCTACTTCTTTCAGCTGGGAAGATACAGGTAGAGTAGGACCTTTAAAACATTATCATCTGAAAAGGTCTTTCTCTTAATTCCTCTGCCAAATGAAAAGACTCCTTGGTTTGTGTGCAGCTTCAGCAAGCTTTCTCATGCTGTCTTTTAGCAGGGCTGAGCTGCACTGCAGGATCAAAGCTAGAACTTGCTTCTTTAACTGCCTTCCCCCAGACTTCAGCACACATTTCTCATGGTTGTACGTGATGGGCAGAAATGTGGCTGATGGATCAGTTTAGTATTGCTTTGAAAAAGACAAATGTTCCATCAGAGGAGATGAGACTAAACTGGATCTGATCAGTTAGCTGCTGTGATATGAATAGATTATATCAAAATTAAAGAAGTGCATCAAAAGTCAGAAGTCTAGTTCACAGGCAGGGAAGCAATAGAGCTTTGCTTCAGTTCCTCCTGCTCTGAGGGATTCTGCATATGCATCATAACCCTGGCTGTCCTTGCCTCAGCAAAAAACTCCAGAACCTTCTATCAAAAAGAAGAATAAACTCACAAATCTCCAATGATATTTTTGCCCGTTTTAGAATGTTTTATTGCCACTAATATTATTCAACATACATTGAATGATCTACAACGTTGTTTTTCTATTCTGGTGTCTAGCTCTCTTTGTCTTTCAGTCCCTTGGGTTTTTTTTATGCTATTGCTATTTCCTAGTGATTTGTTATTCTGCATGAAGGAAACTCCTCTCTTTTGAACTGAATGTGTCTCCTCTTAAAGCTTCATTGGCTATGCTGAATCAAAGAAATTAGAAACTTTTTCTCATCATTTTTTTTATCATCTCCTTCTCTTTCATGCATCTTAGTATAGCTTCCAGGAGGATCTGCTCCACGATCTTCCCCACCATAGAATTGAGGCTTACAGGTCAGTAGTTCCCACAGTTGTCCTTTCTACCCTTCTTAAAAATGGGCGTGACATTGCTTCTTTTCCAGTCACCAGGGACTTCACCTGACTGCCATGACTTTTCAAATATCATTGAGGATGGGTTAGCAACTGCATCAAGGAATTCCCTCAGGTCTCTGGGAAGCATTTCGTTAGGACCCATAGGCCTATGGATGTTCAGGTTCCTCAGGTGGTTACAAACCTGATCTTTGTTTACAGTGGGAGGAGCACTGCTTTGTCAGTCCCCACCATCCAATCCTCCACCAGGGCTATGTGAAGAGCAGTTGCCAGTGAAGCCTGAGGAAAAAAAATTGTTGAGTACCTCAGCCCTCTCCTTGTTCATGGTTACCAGCTTGCTTGAATTTCTCACTAAGGAAGGTATGCCCTCCTGGACTTTCCTTTTCCAGTTGATGCTCCTATAGAAACCTTTCTTTTTCTTTGCATCCCTTCCCAACTCCACTTCCAGTTGTGCCTTTCTGATCCCATCCCTACACAGCCTAGCAGCATCCTTATACCGCTCCCAGGTTACCTGTCCCTGCTTCCACTGCCAGTGCATTTTCGTCTTGCTTTCCAGTTAGACCAGCAAGTCCCGGTTCAGCCATACTAGTTACTTGCCTTCCATACCTGACTTCCTACACCTGGAGGTGGAGAGCTCTTGTGTACTGAGGCAAGCTTCCTTAAAGATCTGCTAGCTCTGCACTGCTTCATTGTCCTTGAGGACAGATTCCCAGGGGCTAATTCCCTGATGTGCTGGAATTTTTCATTCTTAAAAATTAGCATCCTAATTTTATTCTTTTTCTGTCCCGTTATCTCCCAAGAGTGTGAATTCCACCACTGCATTGTCACCACAGCCCAGGCAGCCTCCAACCCTGATTTCACCAATTAACTTGTGGTGGTGAGCAACAGGCCCAGTATTGCACCCCCTGGTGGGTCTGTCTATCACTTGGTTCAGGGAGTCACCCTTGATACATTCCAGGATCCTCCTGGACTGCCTACAGCTTGTTGTGCTACTTTTCCGGGAGATGTGTGGGTAGTTGAACTCCCCCAGCAGGATGAGAGCCTGCAATTGCAATGCCTCCTGTAGCTGGAGAAAGGCCTCATCAACAGGCTCTGCTTGATCAGGCAGCATGTTGTAGACACCAACCACAAGGCTCCCTTCGTTGTCTTGGCCTCTAACAGTCACCCATAGGCTTTTGACTTGCTCATGGCCATTTTTCAGGGACAACCCTTCATACTCTATTTCTTCCTTGATGTAGACGATGATGCCTCCTCCCATCCTATCTCGCCTGTCCCTTCTGAACAGCTTGTAGCGGTTGGTAACCACACTCCAGTTGTGGGAATCATCCCTCCAGGTTTCAGTGACTGCAACTACACCATGGTTTTCCAGTAGCTCAGTGACTTCCAATTCCTCCTGTTTGTTTCCCAAGCTGCACACATTGGTGTAGAGGCATTTCAGCTGGGAGCCAGCCTCACTGCCTTCTTAGAGGATAACACCTTAATTCCTTTGAAGTGTTTCCTTTGATTTTCCCTGTTGCTTTCTCCTATTGCCTCAGCAGTCCCTGGCTCATCGTCACAAGATTTCAAATGTGCTGCAGTGTTGCTAGCAGCAGGATGAGGGCCCCTGCTAGCACCTTGTCCCTCTAACCTAGTTATGCTCTCCCACATCTCATCATGGGCAGGCTCACTACCAGGCCCTTCCTGCTTTTGAACCTAGTTTAGAGCCCTGCCAATGAGTCCTGCTAGATTTTCCCCAAGGACCTCCTTCCTCCTTTGAGAGAGGTGAAACCCATCTGGTGCCTGCATGACTGGTGCCATGTTGGCCAATTTGTTAGCATAAAAAACAAAGTTTTGGTGGTGGCACCAGCCACGAAGCCAGGTGTATATAGATACGATCTTTCCTTTTATACCAGCAGAGTCAGATTTTCACCTAAAATTAAAAATAATGAGCCAATGGAATTCCTGTGGCTCTGCCCTGATGGAAAAGGCTATAGAAAAGATCAGTAGGTGACTGTTTGGCATTGTTTAGCTGGAAGACCTGGAGGTTTTCCAGCTTCATTTCCTGGGGCTGAACAGCCCTTTCAGGGCTACCAATCCTCCTGGGCTGGATGCTGCAGAAGTAACCAAGTTCTGCCTCTTCTGTTCTGGTGGAGGGTGTTTTTTTGGACTGACAGTATTCATTCCTTTCCTGACCCCTGAGCTCTGCCACAACTTGGGTCACTCCAGCAGCTCCTGCTATAGAGGGATATTTAGTTTCGCTGAATGATTCAAAGGGTAATGAGAGCAAGGAAAAAGTTGTTGTTATATGTGATGAAGTTGAATAAAATATGCTTGCAATTTGTGAGGAAATTGCACCTAACAACTCAGATCTAAGCTGCCATTTCTTATTTTCTGTGAAGGCCAAAGGTCATTGCAGCTTGTGATAGTGGGTTGCAAAGTCAATGGCAGAGTCAGCGTCTTGCATGCTGAGTCTTCTCTTCTGAACATCAGCATGGACAGCACAGGCACATTCCTTTGTAGAACCTCTGAAGCAAGTTATAAATGATGAAAGAAGTGAAAAATCTCTGCTTGGTTTCTGCCCATTGAAAATAGATAGTACCATGCTATTTGGTGTGATGTCTAGCTCCAATACGCCTAGAAACATCTAGGTAACCATTAAATTTAAGATTAAACAAGATAAAACTTTCCAAGTCAAATAGCTATTTTTTCTGAAATTGTTTTCTCTGAGATCCACCTGATACTTGGAGTGCATTATAAAACAAGAGAAAAATATATACTTTTTGTCCTGCTTGTACAGAGTATGGTATTTCCAGGCTCTATTTCAGTAAAACAATTCAAATTATTCCTACAACCCTGAACACATCTGACCCCTCTCAAAGGTCTTTCATTTCACTTTAATCTTCTGACACATTTGCAAGTGACACTCTGATCCTGATTTCAAACAAGCAGTCATCTTGGGAAAGGCAGTGTGACATCTTTTCCTTGATACTTTCCTCAGGAGAAAGTTTTTCTGGAAAAAAAAGGAAGGAATTCCATTACATAGTATGTCATTAGACATTTAAATGGACTTCTGAACAGAAAGAGTGGGCATGCCTGCTCTTCTCCTGCTGCTGAGTGATTACTCTTCTTGCATGACCTTTCTCTCAGTTTGAGACAACTTTGCAGTGAAAAACTGCAAGAAAGGTATCAGTTTCTCCAAAGAAAAATAACATTTTTTTTTGTGACTGAGCTATTAACTTCACATTCAAGAGTTTTGTGGTTTAACTGATAATATCCGGAAGGTGTTTCCTCCCTGAGAGATAATCTTTGTAGTTGTTAGTGAGCACAGATTGAGGCTGTTTTGTCTGTAACAACTGTACCCTAGGGCTCACAAGTCTGTTTGCTCTGGATGACAGGAAGATGAGATATATTTAATTACATTATGTTTTTAAACATTTTTAAAACAAAGAGAGACTGTATGCTTTTGTTGATGGTTGTTTTTTTATGCAGTTCCAATTACTGCTGAGTGCTCAGGTCACTCCAATCCAATTTTCCTTATGATTTTGTCACCTCAGTCCTTTCCTCTGTTTCTTACTGTTTCTCCCAAACTTTTCCTTCTGGAGGAAGCAATAATTCACCACAAAAGAAAAAGCAAAAGATGATGTTGGATCTCCCACTATAAATAACTGACAACGGTTTACAGGCAGGTTTGGCCTGGTTCCGTGACAATTGGGGCTGGGGATCCACGGACCCACGCCCTGGGAAAGGGAAAAGGGAAAAAGGGTAGGGAGATGGGCCTGAGAACAAAACAGTGGCAACGATCTGAGGGGAAACAAACTAATTTACTAAATAAGATATCAGAATGCAAAATAACACACTATAATACAATATAATTACAATTTAATCTAATAAATCCAATAAAATGAGAGAGAGTGCCCAAAATTAAGGTAGGCCTTACTCTAGTACTGACGGTGAGATGGCTGGGGAGCGAGATGCTGCCGGGACAACAGATGGGCAGAGAAGAGGGAATGTCTTGTGATCTGCAAACAATTTTATCTTTCCCTCTGACCGGAAAACAGTAACAGGGCAGCAAAGTCCTCTGGGGAATGTAGTTATTCTTCTCTTCTGAGAACCAGGTACCCAGAACTATCCATGATCCACGGAACTGGAGCATTAACTCTTTAACTCCCAGTGCACTACACTGTTATAATGTGGAATACCAATTACCAAAAATCATAAAATCATGACAATAACATAAGCAGAAATGATTGCAGAGCTGAAGACCAAAGACATCCTTTCTTACAGAAAGACTCTCAGAAAAGTTTGAATGCCAGTGAAAAAAGAGTTATTACTAAAGATGAGATCAAGCTGACATCTGAAAGGTTCAGTAAGAGTTTATTAGCATTTTCTTTTATGCTGTTGGTTTTTTTTTGCCTGTTAGTAGGGGAGCCAGTAGGGGATTTACAACCAAACTAAATGATGCAAGGAAAATGCCAAAAATGTCCTTTTTTTTTTTTTTTAAGAAATACATATTATTCCATACTGTAAATGCATTCTGGTCTTGTAAAAATGTGCTGAGAAATAGCTTAGCAAACAAGAAAGAAAATAGCAACTGAAATTTCTTTCCTAAATCCTGACTTTAATGACTTCTGGTGGAAGGTAACCACAGAAATAGGTGTCTTGTTTGCAGCGACAGAAGATGTTGTTTGCATATGGGTGTGTATTCTAGATATTTTACTTTTTCAGACACCAAATTGACTTTTCCATATCAGCACTTCACCCTCCATTCAAATTGAAGCTCCTTCTAGCCCTGCTTTGTTGGTACAGTAATTACTGTAATGAACAGCTGTTTCTGAAAAAGGCTTCTCCTTCTTACTGTGATAAAAACCTGTATTAATTAATGATTAGCTATGTGTTAAGCATCTGATAATATTTTTTTATATATATATTCTTCAATATTCTTGTGTTATCCTAATTCCTGGGTGCTATCTGTAAGAAGCAGAGGTGAAGTGGCACAGTTCTGTAAGTGCAAATGTGCATCTTTTGGAAGCTGATGCTCAGAAAATTGGCTCTTCTGAGAGACTAGCCCTGCCTCTCACTCACTGGTCAGCAGAGCATTTAAAGAGTTTAGAAGTCAGACGACTCGATGAAATGCAATATAACACTCCAAAGTTGTTAGTGCTGATGGACCTCAATCTGAACAGGATACATCGACATGAGAGGAAGAAGCACAAGCAAAATAAACATCCTGGCACTGCAGCACAAAGCCACATACCTCTCTTGCTTAAAGGTGTGTTGAGTTTGCTTGTTGCCTTGTTGAGTTTGCTTACCAAAAAATGTATACATTGAAATCTGTGTAAAGAATAGTATGGTAAACAGCTGTTTAAATGATTTGATAAGTGCCAAATGCTGAAAATCTGAAAGAAGAGTGGGCTTAAAGGAGAAGAGCAAACTTGCCCCAGGAGTGGCAGTACAACTGCTATCCTTCTGCTTTAGAAAATTGGGGTCAAGATAGCTGCAGAGAGACAAGTTGTTGGGTAACTTAGCATGTAAAATCAGAGGACTGATGGGAGTTTGCAAGGATCATATCATCCTCAGATACACATGCAATTCTACTCTAAATGATACAAAAACGTTGGTGAAAATGTTTGTAATTACTAAGTAATTAATTACCAAAATGCTCCTGGCAGATAGGAGGAATAACTCAGAAGGCCGTATAGTGAGGCAGGATAGATCAAAGACACGTAATGAAAATAACTTCATCACACAAAAGATAAATTTATTCTCTCTAGTTTGGAGAAAAGAATAGACTCTCTGTAACATGACTGCAGTAACATGACTGCAGTGAATCTTCCCCTGTACCTTCTTCTCGTGAAATCCAGTGTGCACTTCCTGTACCCTGGTGTTTTTCTCAGGATTTCCTTGGGGCTTTGCTTTGGCAGCCCACCTTTCCTTCAACCTGAGCCTCCCTTTCTCCATTGCAAAATGTGGACTGCAGCCTCCCCAGGTCAGAAACTGCCCTTTGGCATTAGTGTGACAGAAGTTTGCATGTCACTGCTTTGTGCGGAGCTAAGGATGCGGTCCTGTCTTCTTGAAGAACTTCTGCTAAGGTACTGATTGTAGCATGCATGTGTCAGATGATACAGCCTTAACGCAAGATTTGTAATTTAGTTTAGTGTGCACTGAGAGTAATGAAGATTTAAAGCATATTGCTTAAGAAAACCCATGCCTAAAAAAAAAAGCCTAATCAAATATGCCCATCACTTCCCTATGGAGTATTTTGCATTAAGCCAGAATTTCCATTCTAGGAGAACAGTATTATTGCAACATAAATATACATAAATACAATTTCTTAAATTAGACATGCTATACAAATTACCACTGTCATTAGCATATTCAAAATAATCATACAGCAGGAAATTATCATCTGAATATACAAAAATTGTGATTAAATACATATATTTGCTTTCTAAACTCTGGAGGGGAGTTGAGCAACTGTCAAGCTGAGGCTAGTGAGCAAGGCATCTGTTATGGTTTTCACTGCATATTTTCACTGTTTACTGTCTAGTAGTTAAACAAACATCAGAGGTGAAGTAGCATTTTTCAGATAATATGTGGAGCTGGACTGCTGCCTGTGTTAACCTGGGCTTGCAATAGCTATGGATAGCATAGACTTTCCACTACTTGAAGAAGTTTCTCACAACCAAAAGATTCAGTAATGCAGTCCAAGAGCTCCAGGATCCCCAGGCTGAATGCAGCTCTTGGGTCTTCTTTGCAAGTTTAGGAGAAAAAGGAAGTTGCCAAGTCACGTATTAGACAAAGAGAAGAAAGGCTATGCGAATTCATATGAAAAATAAATTTATTTCATGGCAAGAAAAACTGGGATAAATTGTGTGTTTATACCAAGGAGAGGAGGTGAGGAATCATGGAACCATAGAATTTCCTTCTAACGTGTATCCTAAATCTCATCTCTTTTAACTTAAAACTGTTCCCCTTGTCCTATCGCTTTCAGACCATGTAAAATGTCACACTTCATCTTTTTAATAAGTTTCCTTTAAGTATAGAAAGGATGCAAAGAGGTCTCCCAGGAGCCTTCTCTCCTCCAAGCTAAACAAGCTCAACTCCCTCAACCGTTCTTCATAGGAGAGGTACTCCAGCCCTCTAATTAGCTTGTCATATTGAAATGAGGACAGCTGCTGTCATTGCCATGGCCAAACATGTCCTGAATAGCTACATTTACCACCTAGAAAAACTTTAGCATTGAGCTGTATCTAGGAATGAGGGGTTCCTGGAAGACTTGCTGCCAGCTGCAGTTTAGTACTTAAGCCCCATTACCACCACCTGGTAGATATGCTTCATCTCTTGTGCTGGGAATACTTTGCATTGGAAATACTTTGTATTGGAAGTATCTGGACTTTGACTGCCTATGAGATTGTTATACCTCCCAGTGATGTGACAGGATAATCCTTTTTCTGTAGGCAGAGGAATTGAGTAGAGAAACAAATCTTTCACTGAGAACACATAGTCCATTAAGATCAGTTTGAAAGACCGTGATGGAAATAACTGCAGAAGCAATTTCTGCTCTTAGGCACCTTCTGAAGAGATGGCTGAGCATCAGCATAAATCAGTGCCTCATGTTTCAACTTACAGCAAAATGCACAGGGAATTCCATGAATGTTTGCTGTATAATGCTGCCAAAACGATTTTGTCAATCTTTGATTTACATTAGCAACATTAATATTGGTTTATTTGCTAACAAAATTTGTTTCCAGCTGATTAATCTTGATAAAGTTGATTTCAAATTAAATACTGCATTTATACTAACAATTTTTTGTAACAATAAAGTTAAACAGAATAATTAGATCCTTACTTAAGTCAATATTTACTGGGATTTTAAAACATCACTGTTTAATTTTGTTGAAAAATTGAGAAACTGAATTTTTACTTTTTAGATTATTGATATTCTTTTCTTGTTGAATATTTTTCTGCTTATGTTCAGGAGCATATTAGAGATTGATTAAAATAACCTGAAACAATGTTTTAAAATAATTGTAATAACTACAGTAAAACTACAGTAAAACTGTCTTAAATATGATACATACTTCTGAAAGGAGGTTGTGGTGAGGTGGGGGGTCAAACTCTTCCCCCAGGTAACAGTGATAGGGTGAGTGGTAATGGCCCTAAGCTGTGCCAGGAGAGGTTCAGTTCAGTTTGGATATTGGGAAACGTTTCTTCTGAAGGAGTGGTCAAGTATTGGAACAAGCTGCCCAAGAAGGTGGTGAACTCACCGTCTGTGGAGGTGTTCAAGAAACATGGAAATGTGGCCCAGAGGGATATGGTTTAGTTGTCACGGTGGTGATGGGCTGATGGTCGGACTAGATGAACTTAGATGTCTTTTCCAGTCTTAATGATTCTGTGATTCTATGATTCTAGAGAAAAATATAAGTTTATTAAAATAAAAACTGTAGTTACTAAATGTTACTGACTGCAGTGGTCACCATGATCTTCAGATTTGCTTTTTAAATTATGACATTTCTTTTTGTCTCACATTTTTAGCCAAAAGAAAAGGGGGGAATCAGCTTTCTAGCATTTTGATTTCAAATGAAATGCACCCCACTGTGGGAACGTGTGTATACATAAAGGGAAAAAGTTTTTGCCTTGAGAGTATGTGTTCGTATACTTATCATTGGGTACAGAAGTTGTAAATTGCAGACCATATCATCCAACCCAGTTTCCTTTCAGATGTTAGATCAAGTAAACCTTCTAGTAATATGCTTGAAATTCATTCCATCCTTTATCGCTTCTTTAGTAGGGTTACAGATTATTGCTGAAGCAAATTTCTCTAGTCATACATTTTGCTGTTGTGTTGTAAATCTCTGCCTCAGGCTTGCCCATTAAGCAGATGAAATTTTACTCCCTGTCTATGTATTTAAACCCTGGTCACATTGTGCCACTAACTGCCAGTGATAAGAGCTATCAAATGATTTCTGCTTTCTTTTTGTCAATTCTACAATAAATTTGGTGTCAGATGTCATGGCTATGCATGGCAAAAGGCTTTACTGATATTTAATTAGCAAAGGCTTGAAATGCTTTTGATTAAAACAGAATTCTGTAGATATATTCTAAATGTGGATAACAGTAGCAAGCTCTGTCTTTGGTGCATTCAAAATCTTGGAAGACAGCATGAGATATAAGAAAAAGAAGAACAGAAAATAGGGTTTCTTGCTTTACAATGTCTCTATGTCATGTTAGACACAAAGTCAGTACAGTACTCTCCTCGTCAGTAAAACATTAAACACTGTGGATACCATTTGCCATGGTGACACCATCCAGTTTTCTTTTCTGGCTTATGAATACTGCTCCTTCAAACACACATGACATCAAACAGGAGTCATACCTCTTTGGTTGCCTACACTTGTGGGAGATGAGCAAGAAACACATTTAGCCCCAGTTCATGTGCTAGTGTTTGATGGGACCTCTCCAGATATGGTAATGCTAAGGCTTTCTCTCTCTCAGACCTCCTCTTGAAGGTGAAACAGTTCTGCAACATCTGGAGGGCCACTGCCATGAGATCTGATCTACTTAGAGTAGGAAAATGATACTTAAGCAAGAGACGTCTTATGCAAAATTCCCCAGCCATTCTATGCGGTAGTTTCTCCCTTCCAACAAAAATGCACTATCTGTGTGAGCTCCTTGATCTCCTTGGGATTCATTCCTGTGACAGTGACAATCTTTCCCACATCTCATGCTGCTGGCTGCTGTTCTATTCCCTACCATCACACAGAGACTTTGCTCCAGATTTGACTCAGGCAGACTCTGGTTCCAGCAATGAGATACTTAGAAGAGATCCAAGCCTCTCTGATAAAGCTGTCTGGAAGAAGATCTTGTGCCTTCCCCACAGGCTGACCTGAAGTTCTGAGGGAGCCTATAAAACAATCTCAGCTCTTCCCTCATTCCCTCATATGACGAAGGCAGACAACAGTAGCAGGAGCCTTTGACAGAGAAAAAGAGAAGAGCCTGCATACCAAGTGGTGGAGTGTAACTGCTAGCCAGAAGATATCTACAATCAATCACGTGTGCTCACATGCGCAAAAGGATGTCACGCCTCGAGCACTTCAGTGATTTAACAACACACCTCTAAAACTTTTTTTGCATCTGTAAGCTCTCATCAGGTCAAGCATTCAAAAATGTCTCATACCAAATTCTTAGTTACCGTTCAGGGATCTAATTTATTTTAAGACTTTAACAGTTAATACTGCATGTCCTGAGCAGTTCACCTTTATCTATGGAACTTTGTTGTGACTGATATGACTGCAGGATGATACTTAAAAATTCCTACCATAGTACTCAGCAGCCCTTCAGCGGCTGGCCTTGTACTGTTCTTTTTTTTGAACGGAGAACTAGTCTGAAAACAAGGCAAAGTGAATGTTCGATACACCAATGTCTTTATTGCTTACAATTTCACTTTCTGGTCGAATCTTTCCACATCAATTCCAGAGGTGGTTTTTTTTCCTTTTTTTTTCCCCTAAATACTTATCAGAGCATAAATCTTGTAGGTTGTTCTAATCTATAAAATTAATTCCAATATAGGCAAGAGTTTTTCTGTGTTAGTTTTCAGCACAATATAATTTAAACTGGAACATTATTATTTTTAGTAAATCCTTTTTCTAGCTGATCTACCATTAACTTCAACATCATATTCATGAATCTTCTCTATAAACTTGAAATAAATGTTTTATTCCCTACTCCTTTAGAGAGAGAAGGGAAGGTTTCAATGTAGAGGAGTTTCTTATATACAGAGGTAATGAAGATGATTCAGAAAAATCCACTGGGATTTCTTACAACAGAACACTGTGTGTGGATGTGGTTTATGGGAAACTATGCTCATGAAGACTATAATTATATATTCATATAAAATATACTTTATAACTTTGATAGAATTACATTTCTCCTTGTAGTTAAAAAAAAAAAAAGTTATACTTTTTATTTGCAGAAATAAAGCACTTTCAACTTTTTCTGGACCTTGGAGTGATAGTATACATTACATCCTTTGTGCGTTTTCATATATAGATCACCAACCAGCAGGAACAAATTAAATAATTAGTGCAGCACTGTGTTGATTTAATTGTCTGACATTTGACTTAAGTTTTTATTGACATGCAGTGAAATAAAATACAGCTTCTTTTCAAAACTCATCACCAGACTCCTATCCTATTTCTCTTCCAGGAGGAACAGGTTAGAGCTAGCTCAGCAACATCTATTCATAACATACAAAAGATTTACTGACAACTTGATATTTCATAATGGAAATTTTAATATTGGAGTGTGCTGATTCATTTCTGTGCCTAGTTCTATGTTCCTCTTTACTGTGGATTGTCTGATGGCTGCTTTTCTTTTTTTAAAGAAAAGTGTTTGAAAATTTCAAGCACATCTCTGTTGTCAGGTGTCAAACTGTGGGCTATTTGGTATCTCACACAGTCCTCTTAAGATTGCTTTTTGTGAGAAAATAAAGCATTGCAATTATTTTTAAACATTGTCATTTCCCTGTTGTGATATCACCATTGATTACTAATGACATTTATATAATCTGTCATTTAAAGCTAATTATTTCAGAATATTGCCAATGTTGCAATTCTAAAATGTTCTTTTAATGTCACATAAACTAAAGGTGCATTGCTCAGTGTCGTGACAAAGGAGGAGAGGAAATCAATGGAGTGTGTTTCTGAAGTTGAGATTTTTTCTATATCAAGGAAAAACAGCAAAGTAGCGTTCATCTTACCTAGTTTTCTTTACCTACTGAATGTGTACACCTAACCTAGCTGTTTAGGCTTCTGTTATACGCAACTCTAAGGCACAGGCCACTCAACTTGGAGACAGACATCCAAGATAGGACAGAACTCTTGCTATTGCTATCACTACTGCTATTGCTGAGCAGTGCTAGCAGAACAAGACTCTCCAAAACCCCATAAAGGCAGTAAGCTGAGGTGAGGAAGACATATCACTAGACACACTGACAAAAAGTATTTCACATACCACATGATGCCACACCCATCAATAACAGCAGAGTAAAAGACAAGCAGAAGGAGGGCTCTTCCCACAAAAACATCTGTCCTTCCAAACAATCACTATGAGTATTGAGGCCCTGCTAGTGGGAAGTAGTGAATAATTATTTTTTCTCCCTGTTTCCACACAAATTTGTTTTTCTTTTTCTTTTAATTAGATAATCCTTATTGCAGCCCATAAGCCTTTCTTTTTTTTTTCCCTGCCATATTTTCTCCCCTACTTCTTCCTTTGAGGAGCAGGAGTAAGAAAGATGTTGCAGTGGAATTAATTGACCATCAGGATAAAATCGTCATCGTACTTTCTGGCACCCTACACTGGGTTTCATGGATTGAGAAAACAATGATTTGACCAAAGTGCTTTAAAGGGAACATACAGTTATCATTTTTGTTTAACAGTTGCTGGTCATGTTGTTGACTGCTTTGCTCTTAATATTGTTCCATGTGATCCTGTTGTATGTGGTCTGTGCCAGGTTCTCCCTTTTGCTGTATATCAGATCTGAAAGCTTGCTTGTTAAAGGCGCTTTGTGTTTGTTTGTTTTCAGTTCACTGTGCTATAAACCACTGACCTTGAACTCGACCTGGTGTTTTGAGTTCTGCATTGCTATCATCTCTGTATTTCTGGAACCATTGCTTGGAGAATATTAACAAATACATTGTCTCCTTTTTGTCTTCTGGAAGTCAATTGGTGGAGGATGCAAAGAATCATGCTTCCTTCCCCTTTCCCTATGTTCTAATAATTATATCTTTTGAGTATATTGAATGTCTTTAGGTAACTAACATACTTCTATTGTTAGGTCTCCAGAATGTGTTCTGTTTTTTCCTACAGTTAAACAATTTATTAAGAATACTACTAATAATACTATTAAGAATCTGTCCCAGGACAGTGAGGTGGTCAGTGGTGAGGTACGTGGGAGGACATGGTCAGGTACCTGTCATGGTTGTCTCCTCCAACAGTTTTGAACTTCACCTCTGAACATGTGCAGAATCCCAAAAATCTGAAAAAATATTTGAAAGAAACATGCCTTGACTCCAGCAATTCCGAAGAGTTATGGCTGGGTCCTGGCTTCTTTATTTCAAACAACGGTCAACAGTATTGAGCATCTTCAAGGTGCAGGAGTAAGTCTATGAATCTGACAACCAGATAACAGACACAGAAGCTAAGATAGAGAGCTAACTGTCAATGGTATCAGTTTCCCCTATATTCAAGATGAAACAAAGCTCAATTAATAACAGAAGAAACTCCTCCTAACAGGTTCCTTGAGGGAGAAATGGAAGAATCAGGCTGCTCCAGAGCAGGGCCATCATAAAAACATGAGGAAGAAGAGACAGAAATCCTAAGTGAGTCAGAAACTACTTGATTTCTATGCCTAAGTGGGTTGCAAGATGTGGAAAAGGATTTCAGGTGTCACCTAGGAGAGCACATTCTCACCTGACTGCTCTGATGTTGTGATACAAGGAATTAGAAGGCAAAGAAGCCAAGCAGTCAAAATCTCTCTCTAGGGAAAGACACACTGTCAAAGTGACTGGGAAGGAAACACAAATATCAGCCTCTGGAGGCAACTCTTGTCATGAGTGAAGGAAAGTCATGCCCTCAAGAAAGATATTATATATCAACCAGGTGAGTGGAACACCATAGAAAAGGTCTCCAGCTCTGCTGGAGATGGTTATAGTGATGTGGAAAATGATCAGGTACCCAAAGGTCTTGATGAAATCTGGTGCATATGGTCCAAGCTGTGGGAGCACATCTTTGTTGTACGCCAGTGTACCGGCAAAAATGAACGAGGGTGATGGAGAGAAACCAACAATGGATTCAATTGCTAACTTACTCTGGCAATACAAACAAAATATCTCTCTTCTCTTACAGGCCTGTATCTTGTCTGTGGAGAACAGTTCCAACAGGCCCAGTACCATGAAGAACATATATCTGCCTCCTCACTCATACAAACCAGTGTGTCAGCAATTAAGTGTCAGCATTTTTCTGCTCAAGAGAGTATCTTGTACACACAGTACATAGCACCCAGTGGTTTTATATGAATAAGCATAGGGAGGACATGAGGAAATGGGATGACAAGCCTACCTTGACACTAGAAGACTGGGCATGAGAAATACAAGGAAAAATAATAGCCAAAAAGTGTTCTGCTAGAAAAATTACTGCTCCAGCTTCTGTAGGGTTGTTCTCTAGGCTCCCTACAGGGAGCAAAAGGGCTGATGTTACTTCTGACTTGAATGAAGAAACTTTTGCTTTGCATTTGACAGAATCAAGTGATGGATACTCTAATCAGGACTAGAGAGACTCTGCTTCTGTTACGCAGAGGAAAAAGACAACTGGCCTACTAGACTATATGAATCTGATGGCCTGGCACATCAGACCCATAGGAGTACAAAAGTTGAGTGGACATCAGCATACAGTGTACCCTAATGCCATCAGCTTATCAAGGGGCAGAACACATCTGTATTTCTGGAGTGGCAAAAGCTATACCTATGGACATGATCAATAAGATAGCAACTATTTCCCCATCAGCTAACAAAAAAACACAAGCCTAGGCCTTGTGGGATTTTGGAGAATGCATGTTCCAGGCTATAGTCAGCCTTTGACTCTGAATGGAGTAACTCAAAATAGGAACAATTTTGAGTGGGTTCCTGAGCAACAACAAGACTTTGAATAAATTAAGCAGGACATTGCTCATGCTGTAGCCCTTCAGCCCATACATAAAGGAACAGATGTGCAAAATGTGCTTTACATTGCAGCTATGGAGCATGATCTTACTTGTAGCTTTTGGCAGAAATCTCCAGGGAAAACACAGGGTTCACCTCTGGGGTCCTGGGGCCAGAGATATTGAGGATCAGAAACCTACTATATCCTGATTGAAAAAGAGATATTAGCAGCATATTATGGGATTTGAAACACTTCAGAAGTTGTTGGTACAGATGCACAACTTCTCTTGGCACCACGACTACATGCGCTACATTGGATGTTCAAAGAAAGAACCCACTCTACTTATCATGCCACAGATCCTAAGTGGAGTAAATCAGTAGTATTTGTTGTGCAGCTGTCTCAGGTGGAGAAACCAAACTGACCAGGAACCCTACAAGAGAATGTGTACTGGGCAGAAGGCAGAAATTTTGGAGTATCACTTGAAGAGGTAACTTGTTCCCAGGAGGCACCACTGTATGATGAATTATCAGAAGATGAAAAGCATAGGAAATCAAGCCAAGGAGGTGGGATGCAAGCATTGTTTGACGTGCAGGTCAAACTGAGCAAAACGGGATGTGTACAGGCAGTAGAAGCAGGGATGTGTTGCCTGGGAAGAATACAGGGATGCCATGCAGATGTGCAGAGATGGGATCAGGAAAGCCAAGGCACACATGGAACTGAACTTGGTGAGGTATATGAAAAATAACAAGGATGATTCTACAGGTATATTGGTCAGAGGAGATAGACAAAGGAGAATGTACCCCCTCTGATAAATGAGAAGGGAGAACTAGCTACAACAGATATGGAGCAGGCTGAGATACTCAAGTTCTTAGCCTCAGCCTGCCTCAGTCAGGCTTCCCACAACTTTCACATCCCTGAACATTTTGGTAGGTGTTGGAGTAGAAAAAATCCCTCCCATTACAAGCAAAGAGCAAGTTCAAGACTGCTTCATGAGACTGAAAATGTACAAGTCTAGGGGCCTGGATGACAGGAATCCCCAGGGTCCTCAAGAAACTGGCCAATGTGGTTGCTAAGCCACTGTCTATCATATTTGGAATGTCATGGATGTCAGGCCAAGTTCCTTGTGACTGGAGAAAGGGAAACATCACTCCTATTTGTAAGAAAGGGAGAAAGGAGGACCTAGGGAACTATAGGCCGATGAGCCTCATGTCTATGCCTGGGAAGATGATGAAACAGACCCTCCTGGAAGATATATTAAGGCACATGCAAGACAAGGAGATGACCCATGACAACCTGCACAGCTTCACCCAGGGCAGATCATGCCTGACCAATCTGGTCACCTTCTGTAATGAAGTAGAAGCTTGGATTGGTGGACAAAAGAAGAGTAATGGATGCCAGCTACCTGGAATTCTGCAAAGCCTTTGACATGATCCCATACCACATAATTATCTCTAAATTGTAGAGAGTTGGATTTAAAGGGTGAACAAAGAACTGGTTGGATGATTACAGAAAAAGTGTTGTGGCCAATAGCTCTATGTTCAGTTGGAGGTCAGTGATGAATGGAGTACCCCAGGGGTCCATCTTGGAACCACTGTTCTTGAAAATCTTTATTAATAACAAAGACTATGATATTGAGTGCACCCTCAGAAAGTTTGCAGACAATCAAGCTCAGTGGTACAGCTGATAAAATAGAAGGAAGGGATGCCATCCAGAGAGACCAGGACAAGCTTGAGAAGTGGGCTTAGAAGAACATAATGAGGTTCAACAATGCCAAGTGCAAGGTGTTGCACCTGAGTCAAAACAATCCCAGAGCTGTGGCACAGTCTTGGAGAAGAACTCATTGAGAGCAGCCCTGTGGGGAATGACAGGGAGATCCTGGTGGATGAAAATCTGGACATGAGCCAGCGGCGTGAGCTTGCAGACCAGAAAGCCAACTATATCCTGGGCTGCATCAAAAGATGGGTGGCCAGCAGGGATAGGGAGGTGACTGTCCCTCTTTACTCTGCACTTATGAGGCCCCATATGCAGTACTTCATCCAGGCCTGGGCCCCAAGCGTAAGAAATACATGGAGCTGTTGGAGCAGGTCCAGATGAGGGCCATGAAGATGATCAAACAAGTGGAGTTTTCCAAAGAAAGGAAGAGGGAGGAGTCCAGCTAAGAAGAGGACACTGCAGGGAGACAACATTGTGGCCTTCCAGCACATAAAATAAGCTTACAATCAGGAGAGAGACCAACATTTTACATGGTCTGATAGAACAAAGGGTAATGGTTTTCAGCTAAAAGAGGGGATATTTAGGTTAGATCTTTGGGGAAAATTTTTCACTCAGTGTGGTGAAGCACTGGCACAGGCTGACCAGAGAAGCCATCCCTGGAGGTGTTCAGAGACTGGTTGGATGGGTCCCTGGGCAGCCTGATCTAGTGGATGGCAGCCCTGCCCATGGCAGGGGATTAGAACTGGATGATCTTCAAGGTCCCTTCCAACCTAGCCCATTCTATGATTCTGTAATTATGTTTTGTTCACTGATGGATCTTACTGTATTATAGGAAAACATCTTGTCCATCAGAGTGAAACAACCACAGCCACAGAAACAAGCAGAGGTAATTACATTTCTGTCAGTAGGACTTCCTTGAAGTTGTACTTTATGGGAATTCTTTTTGTCTCCACAGGTGATAGGTTTCATTAAAAAGGGTCAATGAAGTGGGTTATGTGGAACATATAAATTCAGTTCTGATTTCATTTATCTTATTTATTTACTATTATTGCTTCACCACGGGCAGATCTTGCCTGACCAATCTGGTGGCCTTCTATGATGGAGTGACAGCATTGGTGGATGGGAGAAGGGCAATGGATGTCCTCTACCTGGACTTCTCCAAAGCATTTGACAGAGTCCCTCACCACATCCTTCTCTCTAAATTGGAGAGGTATGGATTTGAAGGATGGACTGTTCAGTGGGTTAAGAACTGGTTGGCTGGTCGCAGCCAAAGGGTTGCGATTAGTGGTTCTATGTCAGGGTGGAGACCGGTCACAAGTGGTGTCCCCTAAGGCTCAGTCTTGGGACCAGTGCTCTTCAACATCTTTATTAATGCCAGAGACAGTGGAATTGAGTGCACCCTCAGCAAGTCTGCAGATGACACCAAGCTGAGCAGTGCAGTCGATACATTGGAAGCCATCCAGAGGGACCTGGACAGGCTAGAGAAATGGGCCCACGAGAACCTAAGGAGGTTCAGCAAGGCCAAGTGCAGGGTGCTGCACTTGGGCCAGGGCAATCCCAGGTATTTATACAAACTGGGGGAAGAAATCCTCGAGAGCAGCCCTGCAGAGAAGAACTTGGGTTCCTGATGGACGAGAAGTTGGACATGAGCCAGCAGTGTGCGCTGGCAGCCTGGAAGGCCAACTATGTTCCGGGCTGCATTAAAAGAGGAGTGTCCAGCAGGGAGAGGGAGGTGGTGGTCCCCCTCTACTCAGCTCTTGTGAGGCCCCATCTGCAGTACTGCATCCAAGCCTGGGGCCCCCAGCACAAGAAAGATGTGGAGCTCTTGGAATGAGTTCAGAGGAGAGTGACCAAGATGATCAAAGGGCTGGAGCACCTCTCCTATGAGGAAAGGTTGAGGGAACTGGGCTTATTTAGTTTGGAGAAGAGAAGGCTCTGGGGAGACCTCATTGTGGCCTTCCAATACTTGAAGGGAGCGTATAAACAGGAAGGGGAACAATTGTTCACGAGCGTGGATAGCGACAGGACAAGGGAATGGTTTTAAACTGAGACACAGGAGGTTTAGGTTAGATATTAGGAGGAAGTTTTTCACACAGAGGGTGATGATGTCCCTGGAGACATTCAAAGCCAGGCTGGACGTGGTTCTGGGCAGCGTGGTCTAGTGGTTGGCGACCCTGCACTCAGCAGGGGGGTTGAGACTAGATGATCTTTGAGGACTTTTTAATCCCAGGCCATTCTATGATTCTATGATTCTATGATTCTATGATTCTGTGATTCTATGATTCTATGATTCTATGATTCTATGATCCTCTCTTTTTAATACCATTGGGCAATTACAATCTTTGTTTTACTCTATGAACCTGAAATGTCAGAGCAGCACAAGCAAGAGAATTTTGAAGTGTCCATTACAAGAAACTTCAGCATTTCATTTTTGCAGTTAGGTCAAAATCCTAAAGAACTGTACAAAACACAAAACTCATCTTACTTTCTTCCTAAAAATACTTTCTTCTAAATGTTTTGCAAAATAAAGATTCTGTATTGGGGAAAAAAAAAAAAAGCATTTTGATTGCAAAGTTATTATGGAAAGCTTTTGATCAACTGTAGCATGCTACACTTACTAGAGAATATAGTCACTGGGTATTAATTACCATTATAACTCCAGTCCAAGCTATCTGCTGTTTTGCTTTATTGTACCATGGCTTTCCAATTAAATTCTTCTATTCCTCCACCCACATAATTTTTGTCTTGGTAGCTCCATTTAAAATGAATGGGGATATTTTCCGTTAAAGCTACAGCATTCAAGAATGCAAATAAACCTGGTTTTGACAACCAGGCTTTTCAGCATGCTTTGGACATGAAAATACCTCCTCACGATCAGAGTCAACAACCAGAGCTGGAGAAAATCACTTCAACTATTTCTGGTTTCCTCTCTTAGTAGAATCTGTTGAGATCTCAAAGCCAGTATGAGTTTGGGAAGTTGATTTTCCAGTTAAATGAACAGTAAATTACCTTGAATACAAAGTCCACTGAAAAGTCAAAGATGTCTATTGCTCTTAGGGAATAAAATTATACCAGTTAACTATCACAGCTAAGCATAAGGTTAGTAACAAGTAATAAAATTTGAGGCTGATTTTAACTGGTCTGTTGCCAGGATGAAGGCTTTGTGTGCTGCAGCTTTTCCAGGAGATAATCTACTGCCATGGTGGGCCACTGGGGAAAGAGGATTCCTAATCCTGAGGCCTCATTTTAAGAACTGCTGACAAGTTGGTTGTACTGGCTCAATAGCTGTACCAAGGAGAAAAAAAAACCACAATTCAATACAGGACTAGTCCAGGAAATGTCTAGATATAGCTGAACCTATGCGGAGCAAACTCATTCAAAACAAGCAGTTTTTTCTATTATTTTTGATCTGGCACAGCCAATGAGAATGGCATAGCATGATAATGCATAGTAAGTAAATCTAAAGACTTTTTTTTTCATATTACTATTATATTATATTAACAAAATTCATGAATGGTCTCTAGAGAGGAGGAATTCCTCACAGCTTATGTAGAGTGATCAAGGGTAGGGCCAAATGTTGGGTCGTGCACTTTGGTTACAACAACCCCAGACAACCCTACAGGCTTGGGGAGGAGTGGCTGGAAAGCTGCCTGACAGAAAGGGACGTTGGTGTGCTGATGGACAGTCAGCTGAATATGAGCCAGCAGTGTGCCCAGGTGGCCAAGAAGGCCAATGGCATCCTGGCTTGGATCAGGAACGGTGTGGTGAGCAGGACTAGGGAAGTCATCCTGCCCCTGTACTCGGCATTGGTGAGGCCCCACTTTGAGTACTGTGTTCAGTTTTGGGCACCTCAATACAGAAAGGACATTGAGGTGCTGGAGCAAGTCCAAAGAAGGGCAACAAGGCTTGTGAAGGGCTTTGAGAATACACCCTACGAGGAAAGACTAAAGGAACTTGAGCTGTTTTGTCTGGCGAAGAAGAGGCTGAGGGGAGACCATATTGCTCTCCTCAAATACCTGAAAGGTGATTGCAGTGAGAGCGGGGTTGGTCTCTTCTCACTTGTGACAGGTGACAGGACAAGGGGAAATGGCCTCAAGTTGTGCCAGGGGGGGTTTAGGTTGGATGTCAGGAAAAACTTCTTTACAGAAAGGGTTGTTAAGCACTGGAACAGGCTCCCCAGGGAGGTGGTTGAGTCACCGTCCCCTGATGTGATGCTCAAGGACATGATTTAGCAGTGGGTTGTTAGAGTTAGAGTAGTATGGTTAGGATGAGGTTGGACTTGATGATCTTGAAGGTCTTTTCCAACCTGAGCAATTCTATGATTCTATTATTCTAAGGTTAGGGTTTAAAGATGCTCTCTTTGAAGCACTGAGGACATGTAAAGTGAACATAAAATCTTCAAACATCCAATTAGCCGTTGTTCATTTAAATTGCTCTGGTAATAAAATTTTAGAGGGAAAAATCTATGATGATGATTAGGACAGTTTGAACTACTCAGACTTATGTGTTATTCAGTTGTGCCATTTTTCATGTTTGGGTTATATTTGAAGCTGAGATAGTACAATAGATGTGCATACTATATAGATATAATAAGCTTAGAAGTTTGAATTCTGGGAAAATAAAGTTGGAAATCTGTCAAGATATTCTCCATATCCAAGAAAAAGACAGAATTCAGCTGATTCAATAAATCAGGCTCAGGAAATGTAATCCTCTCTGCAGTATCTTTTTGTATGTTTATTCTGTAGCTATTTTCCACTCTACTGCTCTATCTCACATTTTGTATCAAAAGTTTCCATATTTATGTGGGGAATGCTGGAGATCTGTAGTGGAAAAGGAGAGCATGTTTTTACATGGCTTATGTGTGATTCAGACTTCTTTTTCTAATGCTCATTACCCATTTGAGTAAAAATTGGAGTGTTCAATATTAGAATCTAAATATTTGTTATATTTATGATATAACAATGTGGAATACCTCACTCTTTATTAACAGGAAATTAATAAAAAATTGAGCATAGAAATTGGTACCTTTCAGTAGACTTGGAAAGGTAGCTAATGGGAAAAAAAAATTAACATTTGAATTATAATATGATACTAGGGGATCTTAGAAAAGCACATGCCAAAAACTGGCCCTGTTCTTCACTGTAAAGCTGCGTTCACAGTGTTCACTACTCCTGTTCTTTGCTTAGTTTTAGACCCTAAAATCTTTTGTTTGTTCTCACCTCTCAGACACACTCTGAAAGATCAGAGAATGTTACTGAATATTTTCCAAGGTATGTATTCAGGGGGAAGACAAACTGGAATAAACTTTTCCTTTTCTGAAGAACACTTGTCCTTTTTCTTGATCTGTAAAGGACAAAACAAACAAACAAAAGAAGTCTTTTGAATCTCAGAGCTTTGAAACTTTCTTTTTTTTTTTTTTTGCAATTCCATGCATATTTATGAATATCATATGACCTGTTCAGGTTTTAAAGTGTTTTAGAGCAACTCGTAGTTAAAGAAAAAGATTATATCTAAAACCTCAAGTACATACATCGTAACAGTGAAAAATGAGATTAAAGATACTATTTTGGTCTCTAATCTCACCTTCCTCACTTTCAAGCCAAAATGGTATCAGCTTCATTTTTTGTGTAGCTGCCTCACCAAAGCAGCAGCCCTTTTGTGCTCATATTTTAAATAGTCATCAGACTATTTTCATTAAATTTGTCAAACAGTAAAAATGTGGGAATAAAAATTGAGGCATACTTGCCATAACAGTAAAAGTTTTTGCTTTAAATAATTGCTGCTTTCTTGTGACTCACATTTGAGACAGACGGCGAGAGGAACTCTATTCTATCTTTTCCTTCTCAGAGAAATTAATTTAAAAAACAATAGTAGTCTTGCTAACTCACAAATCAGTATCAGCAGTAACCTGGAGTTAACACCAGCTAGCAGCTGGGAATTGCTTCTTGCTCCAGTTCTGGAGGAGTGCCTGTGTCCTGCTTCTCCAGCCACACTCTGAGGAGCTGGATGGGCTCCAGGGCAAGTTGCCTGCAGCTGGTATGTAGTGTCCCATCAAACAGTTTCACTTGCTTTTTACTACTTTTATAGGTTGTGGTTTTCTTTCCAATTGCCATAAAAGAGAGTCATCAAGATATGTTAATGCTGGTTTAAAAACATATGTGTTGTAAATAACTCAATTTTAAAACAAGTGGAAAGCACAGTTTTGTTTGCAGCTGTTCTGTTACTTGTGAGGACCTCCAAAAAGGAAACTATTAAGTGTGGCTGTGTAGGTATAGCTCACACTGGCACATCTTTGCACTTAGGGATAGGGGATGAGCTGACCACAGGTGTTTTTTTTTCCATGGATCCACCTGGTTCTGCCAGAAGAGTACTGCAGAGGATTGGTCTATAATGTCTGTTATGGACAGATTCTCTGCACAGGTTGCAGGTCTTTACTTATCTCAGAGAACCAGAGTGCATACTGTATTGCAAACTATACCATCCATACCAATGTCTGGTATTAAGTCTGAATAAATGTTAATCTCATATCTGAAGTCCACATCCACAAAATAAACAGTTATGACTATGAGGCCAGTACATTACAAAATTTAACAATCCCAGTTCTTACTGCCGTGAATGTCAAGTACATGCTTAGTACAGCATTAATTCCTTCTACATTTCTTTGCTATACTTCCTCAGTTATTTACCTAATTTTCAAAATAAACTCTAGCAATCAGTTATTATCTGTAGTACTGTGACTGTACAATAAGGCATGATGGATTGTATCACGCATTGTGAAAAAAGATCATAAAAAATGCAGAGATGTAACACAAAATGCTGTTAAGCCAATGAAGTGGTAGAAGCCAGATTTCAGCTCATTAGTGATGACCATCACTGTCCCACAGTAATCTACCAGCAGTTGGTGATATAGGGCAAATTTGTGTACATTACTGTAAAATAAATGAAAGTTCTGTCTAACAGCATTCCTTGATTAGTAGCTGAGAAGTGGATTTGATGCATGGTTGCAAACTGAACGTCCTTCTTCCAAGAGAAGCGTTTAATGTCTGTAATACACCACCATTTGGTGTAAATTCCTTGTTTTTCTTGTGCTGAGACATAAAAGGATCTGCTACAGTGTTACCTCATACTGTGCCTGGCATCTGCTGCAGACTGTATTAGTTTTATTCTATACAGCAATAAACTTAAGCTGAGTCAAAGACAGAAGCTCCTCATTTCACATGAAACAAGCTGAGCAGATGACTTTAAGCCCAGCTTCTGGCATCTTTTTTTAAGCCATCCTGGTGCTGTGCTTGCTTTGCACTGCTTACCTCATTTCCTTCTTCTCCCACCTCCCACTGATATCATTGTCCCAGAAAATAGAGGAATGGCTCTTTTCCAGGTAGTGTCAGATGGAGAGTTAATAATGTGAATCAAAAAGTGATTGCGGCCAAGACCTTTTTTCAAGAAATTAATTATGTCAAACTCCTCCTGCTAAGAAAGGCCTGAGAATCAGTCTTGCCAGTCACCTTGGGTCTCTAACACAGCTGTTGTTTACCCCAGATGCTTAGTTGTGAACCATAATACTTTGTGGATCAGCTGAACATGTGGTGAAGTTAAGCCACGTGTCAGCACAATCATTGAATGAGGGACACTGATACCTCCCATGCTGAAAACTTCACTCCTATTTCTCACTCCTTTATAATCCTTGCTTTGCTTGTAGGTCAATCACCAAAACTTTAAAATCAGTTTAAGAATACTAAAATATTGCAAAAGACAAGGAGAATTTCTAATATGTTGGCTTGGAGCTCAGAGGTTCTTCTGGGTAATCATGGGGGACAGTTCTGAGAAAAGTTAGCAAGAAATCAGTTTTGAAGTAAGAAAATCATAGAATCATAGAATCACCAAGGTTAGAAAAGACCTCCAAGATCATCCAGTCCAACTGTCCACCTACCACCAACATTTCCCCACTACACCATTTCCCTTAGTACCACATCTAAATGTTTCTTGAACACCTCCAGGGATGGTGACTCAACCACCTCCCTGGGCAAACTGTTCCAGTGCCTGACCACTCTTTCAGAAATTAAATTTTCCTGAACATCCAACCTGAACCTCCCCTGGCGCAACCTGAGGCATTCCCTCTAGTTCTAGTGCTAGTTACACAGGAGAAGAGGCTGACTCCCACCTCGCCACAATTTTCTTTCAGGTTGTTGTAGAGAGGAATAAGGTCTCCCCTGAGTCTCTGCTCCTCCAGATTAAACAATCCCAGTTCCCCCATCTGCTCCTCATAAGTCTTGTGCTCCAGACTCCTCACTAGCTTCACTGCCCTTCTCTGGACATGCTCCACAGCCTCAATGTCTTTCTTGTAGTGAGAGGCCCAAATTAAAATGAAAGAAATTTCAGAAACATTTTGAGAGCAATGACAGGGAAAAATGTAAGACAAGCTAAGTGAGAAGGATTATTACTTTCTAATCTCTTCTGAAACCTTGCTCGCTGCAACAATATTAACAGAAGAAGCTAAGAAAATATTTTTATTCGTTTCAGTTGCTTCATATAGTTGTTTTTCAGCAGTAGGTTGTTCCCCTCCATCTCTTTCTTTCATCCATTCACGTCTTGTTTTCTGTATCATTTTACTTCCTTTTGGCCAAGTTTTCACAGGCACTAAATATAAGCAATTTCCATCAGAGTCTTTGGATTGGTCTAGCACTCAGCAAGGAGCTGATGTAAAGTTCAGTGATGCTACAATAGACTTCACTCGAGGGCTGGATCCTACCCAGTGCTCAGCAGCATTCAGAGCATATGATCCACTGTTTTAACAAAGTGCTGCAGCAATGCTAACTATCTGGGCAGGAGACCTGCCTTTTTTTTTTTTTTCTGTCTTATTCAAACGTAATCAACAGTATCTTTTTCTAGCTCTCTCTATGTCTTTCATGCATGAGGCACTGTGAGATTTGATGAAGTTGATTAGTGGAAATAATCATGCAAGAGGCTTCCTAAAGCATTAAGTAAAGAACGTTTCATAAAAGCTGTGACTGTTAATGTACAGTCTATATAAGAAAGTGCTAGTGAGATTGGGAAAATGGTATGAAGTAAAAAAATCCTGTAAAAAAGGGATGGGAAAGATTGGTTTAATGAATGCAGGATGATCTAGTGGCCTCTGATAGGGATGGAATACAAACATCTTTACGTATATGTGTAGTAGGGCTATCAAAACCTATGTCAACTTAGTGTTTGCAAAAGTAACCTGAATTTTGGACAAAGGCTCTTCATGAGCACTGACCTGTAATTACCTTGCTAAAACAAATGTGTTAGAGTCTGCCTTACAGAGCAGAGATTGCCATCAAAAGGAAGCCTGTGGCCATGCTTTGTGAGAAGACCTCAGTGCTGGAAGTTCTGCAGAGCAGATGTGCCACCTCTGAGATCTTTGGGATCAGACTGCTGCCAGTATCTATTTGCTATTAAAAGATGACAGCAGCAACTGTGACAATAGGTTTATGCCTAATCTATGTATAAAACATATCAAGCTTTTTTGAGACAAAAAAGACGGAAAAGCACCACTGAAAATACCTGACAAGTTGCAAGTTTGAATCCAAGTACTGTTTTTGCAAGTTTTCTCACAAGAGAATGAGGAAAAATGGAAAATAACATTAAAACAACATTAGTTCTTTTGTAATTAGTGTTATGTAAATACTATATATACCCCACCTGAGTAATTAATGTCATATTGTTGCTGTGGAGGTGGTTAGTAAATTCAGCCCTGGTTTCTTTTCATAGACCTGACATAACTGAAGCTGGTGGTTGTAGCCAGAACAGTCCCCAGCTCTTGGCAACCCATGGAAGTAACAGATCATCTGTTTAACCCTTCCTGTTGCCCTGCCCATCTGGCTGGTGGATCACTATGCAGCAATGGGGGAAAATCCACATAGGAAAAAAAATGAAAGAAAGGAATAGAGAAGCTTGTTCTCTAGGAGACAGGGATCAGGAGAAAAGTATGTGGATGGGTGAAAATCATTAAGTTTACTGTATAGCAGGATGTATTATAGCAACATTTCTAATGGCTGTAATTGTGCACGTAAAGACCCACCTTTGGTGTCTCCATGCTTTCACAGTGTTCACAACTCCGGACAGGTCTATGAGCATAGCAAATCTGTCACAGCCTGCCTGGGGAGCATGGTTGTCCAAGGTCCACTCTGAAGTTTGCTGAGGCAGCCAAAAGGCAGGGTTAAATGCAAAGTGCAACTTGAAGAGGAATGAAAAAGGCAGACCTGACACATGACAAGGAGAGGTAGTGCGATTTTTCATCAATAGACTCTGTGAGTTCTCTTGACAGACCAATTTTGCCAGTGTCAATTCTTCCATTTTCTATCTATATCCCTTTAAATGTCTGAATTTCTTCAGCTTATTCATATTCCAGAAGGGCCTGGCTATTTTGATAAAGCGTAACTTGTCCCAATTTCTGCCAGGTCTACCTTCATTTTCTTTTGCAACATGAAAATGAAATTTTAACTGGAAAATATCTTGCAGGGTGTTGCCAGTTAGAACAGAGAAGTTGGCAGAATGGGAAAAAGTTCTGAGCTTATTAGACTAGGGGGAGTTGCTGGAAACATATTTAAAGGCAGAAAATCAGATGAGACAATTTTGTGTAATATTTTTCATTTTAAATTTTTACTTTCAATTGCAAACACTATAGCAACCTATATGTAATACTTCCAATTAAAGTACACTGTCCTGTGAATGAAGAAACTTGAAAGGTGTAAATGTTTTCATATCCAGTGAATGACTTATATGAAAACTACATATCTGATTAGCTCAGGGAAAAATGACAGAACTCTGGATATTTCTGACTTTGAAAATATTAAAAATAAATTGCATGAGAATATCGTACAGTTTCAGATAAGAAACAATCCTACATCAGACACGATTTTTTTCTAACGCATGTATGCAATTTGTCCCTTTGAAAATAGAATATATCCATGTAAAATATTTTTGTAACAAAGAAATCAAAAGATGTTGGAAATGAAAAGAATATGTTCAAAATTTATCAATATGTAAGACAGTAATGAAGCCTACGAATCTAAGTAATTAAATAATAAACTTCATATGTAGTAGCCCTTAGCACATTCCATTCAAGAACCAACACTTCTATTAGTGTGGTTTTAATAACCAAATTTGATTTGTCATCCTAAGTCTACATATTAAGTACTATCAGCGGTACCACAATCAATTGTTCTTGCTGATCAGTTGTTGTCTATGTCGAGGGCTTCATAAGACCCTATCTGTGCTTTAAAAAAATATTAATTTGAATAATTTCCTAGTATGATTAATTTGCTCACAGAACACCTTTGCAACATTGCATCAAATGCTGCTGATCCCATCAGAAAAATTTGATTTTTATTATGCCCAAGGTCACATTCAAAGTCCATGGAAGATCTAGGCATTAAGACGTCATTAGGAGGTTCTAATTCCTCATTGAACACATCCAGTTGTAGTACAGCTGACATGCCAGTGTCACTGAAAGCTGAAGCTGTGCTGTAAGCCCAAAGAGAGCGATGGGTCTGCAATGTCACCAATCATATAATGTACATTAAAAGAGTAGCAAGTAGCTCAATTCTTAAATTAATAAGTCCTCAGTGTTATTTAATAGGGGACCTCCAGGCACCAAAAATAATGGGATCATAAATTTGCTTTAGGGGGATATTCTGGAATCCTCTCACTGCTTACAGAAAGGATTTAAAACCTGTTAGTGAAAAGCAAAATAGTTGACTGAAAAGAAGCAACTAGTGTTTAAGGGCAGTTGTGATCTTTACATTCTAAAGATGAACTTTACCACGGAAAGGGACAGGTGTGATAGTAAGTCAAGCTGGCCTGCCACAATAATAGACACTGAGGGCATCCCTTCCACAGAAGGACTGTTAGCTTTTATTATTTAGGATCTGTATTAAGACAAAGAAAATTAGATTTTATTCTAGGGCACTAGAAGATGCTTCAGTCCAGTCCTCACACTTCCTACATTTATGCAATGCTCTGTTTATGCAGTGTGCTGAAGAGATACTGATGACAGCCTACCCCTTGGTTAACCAAAGGGAAGAAGATAACGTTATGCTCACAGCACTGCTAAACATGGGTCTAGACTGATTTATTCCCTTCCTGATCTGCTATGTAGATAGATTTCCATAGCCTTTATTCTGTTCATGTAAATCCTTTTTATTTATGCTGCACTTGTACTGTTTTGGTTGCTTTTCAGACTGGATATTTGATATTGCTTTAATCCATCCCAGATGAATGATGGGTATAAATAAAAGACCCAGTGTCAGGAAAACACGGAAAACATGCAGGCTGTGACAGCATGCCCAGCAGAGCCTCTGCGCTCACCTCCATGCAGAAACAGTACAAATATTGCACAGTACTGTGAAATCCAGAATAATATATTAAAGGAATATAAAAATCTCTCACTGGGGCTGTAATTTTTCAAGCTGTGGGGGAATAACAACTTCTGGAGCCCTGGGGAGCCTTGTTGTTCTACAAAGAAGGGATGAATGGCTCTGGCAGTGGAGAGCTGAACCTGCTGGTGGCCTGGGTGAGTAGCCTGGAGCCTCAGGCAGCATCTGGAAGGGACACCACTAGCACTGTACTGGTGGGGCTGTAAGACAGCCCAGTAGGGTTGAGTAGCTTTGTGTCTTTTGTACTAAATTAAAAAGCACTGACAACATAAAAACCAAAGTTCTTATTGTGTCTCACAGTCTCTGTTCTGTTTAAATATGGACTAAGTCTCCTAGGCTCCTGCCACCAACTGCCTAAATATGCTGGGCACTCGGTGATTTAAATCAATTCTAGGCTTTTCCTTTTTTTCGACCAATCTTGCTGTTTCCAAGCATAAAACCCTGCCTAATCTTAGAAAAGAACAGAGGGAGGAGATGGAGAGTAGGAGGAATAGAAGGACCTTCTCATCAGCTCTTACCTTTCTCTTAACTCTTCCATTCCCACTCCTGCATCCCACCAGAGAGGCAACTGGTGGCTTTGAGTGTAGAGGGATGCTATTTCCTTGCAGAGGAACAATAAAGTTCATCTCAGTGTCCTCTGGGGAGCAAAGATGCCCATTCATGGGGAGGCAACACCTATCCTTCCCTGGTCAGTCCCAGTATACCCTCAAACAAGGGTTTGGTGACGCTGGTGGGCACTCCCAGCCTCCCCACAAGACACCACATCCTCTCAGGTGCTCTACTGTCCCCCACCCTCTGTTCTGGCTTTCTTGCAGAGCCTGATCAATTGCCTCCACAAAACTGTATTTTGCCTACAGTCCCAGAAGTTACTGAGGTGCATCTGACAACCTGTGATGTATGGAGACTTGGAACAACATTAGGGAGAGTGCAAGTGAGATAAACACTGGAAAGGTAGACAAAATATCTGAGGAACTAGGTTTCAAAGTAACTGAGGAACTAAATTTAGAGGGACTCTTTTGGATTAAGTGGGTTATGCTATATTATACAGCATATACGTTATATATTATAGCAAAGTTGCTATAATGTTGAAATAACGTATAAATATTGACTTCGTAACTTCCTTCTGTCCTCTCAGCCAGTATGTTGAAAACACAGCCATCAAGTCATATTGGTCAGACTGCAACTTATGGGCACAGTTATTACTGATTTCTTTAAATGTAGATGAAGGAAGGGCCAAAAGTGTAGACAACTGCAGATGCTGGAAACAGTAGAATTATTTTGAATATGCTATAAGGTCTCCATCTCTGGAGATGTTCAAGACCCATCTGGACACCTACCTGTGCAACCTGGCCTAGACAGCCTGCTTTGGCAGGGGGCTTGCACTCGATGATCTCTAGAGGTCCCTTCCAGCCCCTACAATTCTGTGATTCTGTAAAGCTGCATCCTTTATAAAAATTGTCAAAAATGGACAAAGATCCTTTATTAGTCTGCTTTTTATCAGATAGATTGTAAAAACACCATCATCTTTTTTTGTCCAAACAAATGTTTTGTAAGTGTCATTTATTGACAGGAAAGCTCTTCATGTTCCTCAGCACTTTCTATTCTGTGAGATAAGTTCCATCAAAATCTCAACACTGTTATGAGAGTAGGCTATAAACCAAGTTTGAACAGAGTACAAAATGACTAAGATTTTGGACACAGTATGGCTGTGTACACTCTGAATTAAGAGATTCCCAGCACAACTTTTGGCAAGAGAGGGACCTTTATTGATGCTGGAAATGAAGTCCTTCCACTTAACATGAGGATACCTCAAAATGAGTTTGAGGATTAGAAGAGAAGAATGGTGAAAAAGAAAGTGGAAGTCTAGAAATGGTGCTTAAATTTCCAAAAAATATGGCTTTTATTATAATATCATTTTTTTGCTGTTTCCTGGACTTCTCATCCATGGAACCCTGTCTGCCACTGACACGAAGCCAGGGCTGCAGCAGTTGACTGGAGCCAGCTCAACTCTGAGCCTGGAGGCCACATATCACTCCTTTGGGATGCCATGGCCAGAGACCCTGCTCTGCAGAACTGAAACCCCACAAAAAAACTTTGTTCATGCCATTAGATCTCTGAGCAGATTGTATTGTTATTGAGCAAAGATATGTAAATAGCTTAAGCTTTGTGGTTTGTACTCCCCAGCCATGTTGTTAGTGTGCAGTAAATAATTGATATCTTCATGCAAACAGAATAATGTTCCTCCATCTACATCTCCATGAAATGGTAATAATGTTGTGTTTCCCTACCTAATCAGGTGCTCCAGGTTCTCCAGTTACTATAGTGATGGAGGCCACAAAGATTTCCAAACCTGTAGGGAGATTAACTGAGTGATGGCTCACTGAGTGTGAATCACAGCCTTTAAGATAGCTGGCAGAAGTCAGGATAAGGGCCAGGGAATGCTGCCACCAAAATGCAAGCAGGTTGGGTTTTGGAGGACGGCTTAGCTATAGGGACACAAATAGCAGTAACAGCCGTGAGGTGCTTTGTGCAGGAAGACTGAACCACTGAACTGTCTGAGCTCAGAGGTGAGCTGGAAGACTAATAGCAAGAGGTGATATTTGCAGGGTGATATTCGCCAGATTCCTTCTTGTTCCAGCTGTGTCCCACTTCCAAGCCACAGTGATATTTGGGCACATGCTCTTCCTCTCTGCCTTGGTTCATGTGGGGAGGAAACCTGTTTTCATGGGTCTAAAGGAAGCCACATTTCCCAAAAGTCCCCAGATTGGAATAGAAGGGAAGCTGGATCTGTGGAGTGCCAAAGTGTGTGGTGAAACAATCAGCTTCCGCTTTACTGCTGCTCTTGTATCATCTTAAAGTTGAAAACAAATTCAGCTGGAAGACCTAGACGTTTTAGGCGTGTTTTAGCTCAGCTTCATCTGAGCTTGTAATGAAAATAAAAGCCTCCATTAGAATTTTGTATAAATTATTTTGGTTTTGTTAAATTTTTAAAGCAAGAAAAGAATGATCCTGCTCCTAATTGACTCATTGATTCCAAATGCTCATTAGTCAAGGGAAGGAGACCAGCACATACATATTTATGCATCTTTAGCTGGCTGTTTCTCTGAGGAAGGGCACACAATGAGGGACTGCTTAACACCAGGTGGGTAACACACAAACCACAGAGCTGGTCTCATTTAGGCAGTATCTGCATGTCTGTGAAATGCATTTTATGCAATACACAAAACATACAATGGCTTGATCAGAAAGACTCTGGTCATGCCAAATGGAACAGATGTCTTAACATGCCTTACATGCATGCATGTTCTAAACATCCCTTATGGAACAGATCATCTTAAGTTAGATCACACAGCATGTGAGGAACAACCAGGGATCAGGCCCAGACAGCATGGATTCACAAAAGGCAGGTCCTGCTAGACCAGCCTCATCTCCTACTGTTATCGAGTGATCTGCTTGACGGATGATGGAAAGGCTGCTGATGTAGTCTACTGCAGCAAAGCCTTTGACACTGTCTCCGCAGTATTCTCTGGGATAAGCTGGCAGCCCGTGGCTTGGACAGGTACACTCTTTACTGAGTAAAGAACTGGCTGGAAGGACAGGCCTAGAGAGTGGTGCTGAATGGAATTAAATCCAGCAGCTGAACGGTCACAAGTGGTGTTCCCCAGGGGTCAGTACTGGGGCCTGTCCTGTTTAGTATCCTTATTGATGACCTGGACAGGGGGGTTGAGTGCACCCTCAGACAACAAGTTGAGAGGAAATGTCAGTCTCCCTGGGGGTAGGAAGGCCCTACAGAGGGATCTGGAAAGGCTGGTTAGCTGGGCTGAGGCCAATGGGATGAAGTTCAAAAAGACCAAGTGCATGGTCCTGCACTTCGGTCACAACAACCCCAGGCAACGCTATAGGCTTGGGGCAGAATGACTGGAAGACTGTGTGGAAGAAGTGGACCTGGGGGTATTGGTCAATGCTAGGCTGAACATGAGCCAGCAGTGTGCCCAGGTAACAGAGAAGGCCAGTGGCATCCTGGCTCGTATCAGAAATAGCGTTGCCAGACACTGATCCTGGCTTGTATCACAAATAGGAGCAGGAAAGTGATTGATCCTCTGTACTCAGCACTGGTGAGACCGCACCTCGCGTACTGCGTTCAGTTTTGGGCCCCTCACTACAAGAAAGACATTGAGGCCCTGGAGTGTGTCTAGAGAGAAGGGCAGAGAAGCTGGCGAGGTGTCTGGAGCGCAAGTCTTAGGAGGAGCAGCTGAAGAAACTGGGATTGTTCAGTTTGGAGAAGAGGAGGCTCAGGGGAGACCTTATCACTCTCTATAACTACCTGAAGGGAGGTTGTGGCAAGGTGGGGGTTAGCCTTTTCCCCTGTTTAACTAGAGATGGGACTAGAGAGAGTGGCCTAAAGTTACGCCAAGAGAGGTTCAAGTTGGATATTAGGAAAAATTTATTAACTGAAAGAGTGGTCAGACACTTGAACTGGCTGCCCAGTGAGGTGGTGGAGTCACTGTCCCTGGAGGGGTTCAAGAAACATTTAAATGTGATACTAAAAGAAATGGTGTAGTGGGGAAATATTGGTGGTAGGTGGACAGTTTGACTTGGAGGTCTTTTCCAACCTTGGTGATTCTACAATTCTATGATTGTCTAAAAACTAACTACTGCTAAGTTTCTAAGTACGGCTGTGTTCTAGAGCTAGCCAATAAGACACAGTGAAGCAGGAACAATCCAATAAACTGGCAGGACTTTAAGACCACTCAGTGTGGTTGGCTGTAGAAGATGTACATTTACACACCCTTTGGAATCTGCATTTTCTTCTCACATCTGCACTTTTTCTGCTTGACAGAAGTTGAAAAGTCGATTTCAATATCACACAACTGTAAATTGGAACAGGTGTTGAAATGAATTGAAATGAAATCTGAGAGCTTATGGATGAGGATTTTGCCTAAAAGAAGGAGCTGCTTTTAAGGGAGAAATCCCATAGCTGAAGCAGTGATGTCAAATCATTCACGGCAGATCCTTTCAGGTGGGCAGCTTCTTGGCAGTCAGCCAGTACTTTCCCATATGGTGGACTTTTACACCCTGGGAGCACCTTTCTGTGCTCCCCACATACTCAGCCTCACCATGGTTGGCCTGTGCCAGCGGCTTGCTGGCTTGCCCAGACACCCCTGGGCACTACACACATATACAGTATATGGTGTATCTGAGTGTATGTATATATATATATACAGAGAGTGATAGAGGGTATGTGTGTGCATGTATATACACAAATAAACTGGTATCTGTCTTTCAATATCTATTCCTTACACTTTTTTCTCCCATTTCATGCAGATCATCAAATGTCATGCTGATAGCTGACTTGATGCCAACGCAAAAATGTAGATGTAATTGCATCCAAATTAGACCTTCAATCACAGTGGTACACTGGTTAGCACTAAGGTTAATTTCTTCTTGTGAAATTAAAGTCATGAAATATAATTTCTCAGCTGGGTCTCTAGAAATACCTTTGCTTTGTTGCCTGTTCCTTGGCTTGCAAACTTTTCAGCCATAACTGGTTAGAGACAATTTCTAAGTAATACACATTATATCTGAAAATATTTCAGGCTTAATCACCTTCTTTTCATCCTGATTTATGATGACATTACCAGCCTCCTGAGTGTCTTTTAAACGTCAAGCCGCAGATATTTAATTTGGTATGTATCGTTAACACTGACAAAAAATAAAAACAAACTATGTTCAAGTACACACAAGAGTTTTCCAGTAGATGTTTCTGACTATAAACAGTACCAGATGCAGTAGAAGTAGGTGTAAAACATGAAATAGTTCTGTAACATCCTGGTTTTTTTAGGAAAGCTGGTTTTCAACATGAGGGAGTTATCTGAAGTACATATTTTCTATTCTATCAGTTATCGTTGGGCACATTGCTATTCATACTGGAACTTAATGTTTTTTTTTTAATCACAGTATTCCTTGGCTCAATGATATCTGAAGACACAAAGTGAACAGATTTCAAATCCTAACTCAGGAAAACACCCATGTTCCCTGCTACACTCAACTCCCTTTTACCTAAACTTGTAAATTCAAAGGATTAAGCTTTTAGCACGTAGGCACATCTCATTCTTGTTCACTTTGATGGGACAGAAGCATGTGCTCATCTTCTTTTTTAAATCAGAAAGGTGATTGCCCAGTCATGGTTGGCTGGAACCCAAATTTCTACTGGTAAACAGGCAGACCAACACCCAGAGTTCTGGAGAGCTAGTTGAATATAATCTTTTCTGCATGTCTCAACATTGATGCTGTAATATTAGCAAGATTTGCACTTGATTAGTGCTGCTAACTTGGAAGATCTCACCCCCTGTAACCACCATTTCATTTTACACTCATAGGCTGCCTGCCAGTGATCAAGCTGTGATTTCAGTGACCCATTGGAGTATTGATTTACACGTCTGCATGCTTCTCTCATTAGCTTGTTCTGATTTCAATCTCTTCCAAACTACTCCTGCGGCTGCTTCAGCTACCAGCTGACCCAGAAACTGAGAAGTCACTTTGTTCTGCTTTCCTCTGTCTCCTGCTGGTTCAGACACAAAGCAAGTGGGGAGGAAGCTCTGTCCAGGCAGCAGTGAAGAACATGAAATATCCTTATTGTATAAACATCCAAATATGTACAATTGTGGTGGAAAAATCAAAGGAGCAGATCAAAACAGAAGAGATAAAATGAACAGGAATGGGACTAATTATCTTTGAGACTGACACTGACACGGAGCAGAGCCCTACAGGTCTGAAAATCAGGGGGCCAGTCTTGTATTATAATGTGAAACCAGATGGAAACTGCTGTGAGGATATGTGGAAATAATTGTGACACCATCCTGCTGCCTGGAAGAACAAAATAATCTCTCTGCAGCACTGTGGACCCACTGAACATGTGCTAAAAGCTGTGATTACAACGTGGGGTGCAACAATGAAGACAAGCTGCATGGTGGCCATATTCCTGTACCATGATAACACAAAAAAGAGATTGCATAAAGCCAAAGTAAATCTGGCTAAAAAAGCTAGTGACTTCAGTGCAAAATGCGATCAGGATTTCATACCTTCCCCTCTTCCTTTCTTATAATGTTCTATATTAGAACTGTACAGTGCTATTGGAAAGCAGCTACTTCAGATGACAAACTGTGTTTTCATCTTCCAGTTTTAATATTTTTAGTATTCTCTCAACTGTCTGCTTTCACAGAGAGCTGTATTTCTCATCCATGCAGTAGCCATAGTTTTTTTTCAGTTTGAAAGACTAGGGAGACAGTATGCATTTACAGTAAGGAAAATGAAATTCATGAGAGATCTAAATTTTTAGGACAAAAACTAAAGCAAATACTCCTTACTGAAATGTTTGTATTCTCCTTTCTGTGCATTTCATTACAAGACTGTGCCACATTGCATTGCCACCCAGTTTTCAGGCCAATCCAGTTCTAAACCCAGTGCCACAGGCAAGCTGCCACCCACCAGATCAGACTGCCCAGGGCCACATCCAGCCTGGACTTTAAAGCCCCCAGTGATGGGGCACCCACGGCTTCTCTGGGCAGCCTGTGCCAGTGCCTCTCACCTCCTCTCCTAAGCATAATCTGTGCTTCCAAATAAATTAAGCTTTGTTCTCTCCTGGGTTTCCAGCTATGTAAAACCCAGACATTAAACAGTTATTTTCAAATATCTTGTTCTACAATCTCAGCCTATTTTTTCTGAGATATGTACGTTTCTGTCATGGACTATTCAGTCAAGCTATCATTATCATCACAGGAGAATATGCATCATCACTGATCTGCAAAGGGTAGGAAAGGACACTCAGTATCCACTATGTCTTGAGCACTTTGTTCCTGCACAGAAGAGAAAGGAGTGTGTTTTGAAGGGTGTTAATGCATCACTTGGAGACCATAAGAAGTGTATTTAGTGCACTGAAACTCAGTGCATGAACCTTCATTATCTAAAATTATTTTTACCATGGATAGTTTCATCATTAATGAATTAAAGGAGGCCAAATGTATGTATTATTCTTCTGAACTGTAAGTCTAGGACTTAAATCTGTAAATGCGTAAACTCTGTATCTTTAGCTGTACCTAGCAGAGTTAGTTTCCTTGATGTTGTGCAATCCACATTTCTCTTGAGAATTTCTATGTATTTACTTGCACAGTACCATGTCCGTTGCATGTCTCATGACTGGGAAAAGTGAAACATTACTCCTTAAGAAGAATAGAATGGTAAAAGTGAAGATCTAAGGTAGCACAAAATGGTGAGCCTTATGTCTGTCCCTGGGAAGACAGTGGAGGAGACCCTCCTGGAAGCAGCATTAAACCACATGTGAGACAAGGTGGTGATCCAATACAGCTAGCACAACTTCACCATGGGCAGATCATGCCTGTCCAGTCTGGTGGCCTTCCATGATGGAGTGACTGCATCAGTTGGCAAGGGAAAATGGACTGATGTCAACTACCTGAACATCTGTAAGGCCTTTGACATGGCCCACATCACATTCATATCTCTAAATTGGGGAAATACAGATTTAAAGGGTGGACTGTTCAGCTGACGAGAACTTGATTGGATGGTTGCAGTCAGAGGATTGTGGTCAATGTCTCTATGTCCAGGTGGAGGCTGGTGACAAATGGTATCCCCCAGGAGTCTGTCTTGGGACCAGTGCTCTTTAATATCTCTATCAATGATCTGTATAATGGGATTGAGTGCAGCCTCAGGAAGTTTGCTGATGACACCAACCTGAGTGGTGCAGTTGATACAGTAGAAGAAAGGGATGCCATCCAGAGGGACCTGAACAACCCTGAGAAAAGGGCCCATGAGAACCTAACGAGGTTCAACAAAGCGAAGTGCAAGGTGTTGCACTTGGGCCAGGGCAGTAACAGGCATGTAGTACAGACTGGGAGAAGTCTTTCAGAGCAGCCCTGCAGAGAAGGACTTGGGGGTCTGGCGGATGAAAACTTGCACTTGCAGCCTAGAAGGCCAAAAGTATCCTGGGCTGTATCAACAGAGAGGTGGCCAGCAGGGAGAGGGAGAGGATTGTCCCTTTCTACTCTGCACTTATGAGGCCCCATTTGCAGTACTGCATCCAGGTCTTAGGTCCCCAGCACAAGAATGAGGTGGAGCTGTTGGAGTGCATCCAGAGGAGGCCATGAAGATGATCAGAGGGCTGGAGCACCTCTGCTGTGAAGAAAGGCTGAGGTAGTTGGACTTAAGCTTGGAGAAGAGAAGGTTCCAGATGGATCACACTGTAGCCTTCTGGTACTTAAAGGGAGCTTATAAAAAAAGACAGATAACAACTTTTTATACAATCTGATAGTGATAGGACAAGAAGGAATAGTTTTAATCTAAAAGAGTAGAAATTTAGGTTAGATATTAGAGGACATTTTCTACTCAGAGGGCGGTGAGGCACTGGCACAGGCTGCCCAGAGAAGTTGCGGGTGCCCCATCCCTGGTTGCAGACCCGAGTAGCCTAATCTGGTGGGTGGAAGGTGGGTTCAGAAGGTTTTGTCTTATTTAAAAGTAGTTTAATTTTCTATATCCTATCTTTTTGTTCCTCGACACCCATCCCCCAAAACACTTAAACTCCTGTATTGGGATTACATGGCAAGATTTTGGCAGCAGAGGGGCTGCAGAGGTGGTCTCTGCAATCACAGCCCAGCAGCTGCCCCATGTCAGATCAGAGCTGGCTTGAAAAGGAGCCCACCACTGGCGAGAGCTGAGCCTTGAGCAGTGCTGGGTGTGTCCTAGGAGGCCATGGTTAAAAAAGGGAAAAACAACGTGTAACAGCAGCTGGGACGACACTGGTTTTTCATTTGCTTTTGGTTTTCCCTGCTCTAGTCTGTTATTGGCAATAAATTACATTAACCTCCCTTATGTCTGTTCCTCCCATGAAGGCAATTGGTGAATGATCTCATGATCTCCTTGTCCCTATCTCAATCCTCAAGCTTTTATGTTTTCTCCCCCTGTCCCTTTGAAGAAGGGGACTAAGCTACCTACCAGTGTGAAACCCTCACAACTATACACAGTGTCAGAACCATGCATATTCCGGAGGAGGAAGTTAATGAGTCTTGCAAAGATGCAGCACAGTATGACTTTCAGCAACTGTAGTTGTCCAGCCAAACGCTCAACTCTCTGTATTCTCCTGGAGTCTTTTGATTTCTGGAACAACTCATGCAGTGGCAAAATGAAGAAGCCACGTTCAGGTTGTTACTGATAGGGGAAAAGTAAAATTTAAGGCTGCAGCTCGAATAAAGAAAGTGACATCCATGCAGGCTCATGGTTTTCTGATTCCATTCAAAAAAATCTGTACTGCTGCAGCATCCAGCAGCTACATGTCCTGCATATATATTCATTTTATTATGTTTGAAACTTTAAATTAAATGTTGTCTATATTTCCACTTTAAAAACTATGAATACAATTTGTACTTGATGAAGCCACTGAGGCTGAAAAAAAGGAATAGGCAGTAAGAACAGCATAGTATTTAAAATGAAAGAGTTATTCCTGAGGGTTATAAGGATTGAATAAAAATAAAAAATGAGAAATAGAAAAGTCCAAGTCCCCAACTGATGTAAATTGGTGCTGATAGTGGGAGAAGATAATGTCACGACACCACCTGAGGATCTAGTCCAGTGTTACAGAAAATATAGTGTGAAATGAAAGGCGTAAGCAATTACTTTAGAAAAAGTCATTTGTAAGTTAAAATCATTGAGGCAGACAAAGTAAGGCTCTGTGGTGCAAAAAAGTGACTGAAGATGTTCTTGTTTTCAGTAATCTTTCTTCTTTGTAGGGGATTTACGGAGACAATAGAGAAAACTTAAACGTAGCCCTTAAGAAATAAACTAGAAGTATGCTGAAAGATTCAAAGAAGTGAGTCTGACCTCAGCTCCCAGGGATTTTATTAAAAGATTATACAAACCAGTGAGTCTCTGCTAATTTTCTCTCATGGGTCTCCTGGATTGTGCTAGGTGGTTACCAACAGAATGCAAAAGAATAGAGGGAAAATCATAGTGAAAAAGTTTCTAGAAGTTTGGAAAGTTTATTTTCAAGAAAAGCTGTTTCATTTGTGATTCCAGCTGGGAATCACAGCAGCTGGGATGACATCAGTTTTTCTCTTTTCCCTTCTTATCGTCTTCTCTTTTTTCTCTTTTTTTTCTCTTTCTTCCTTTTCTTTTTCCTTTTCCTTTTCCTTTCCATTTCCCTTTTCCCTTCTCTTTCCTTTTCACTTTCCCTTTTCCTCCTTTCCTTCTTTTCTTTCTCTTTTTTTCCTTCACTTTTTGTCATTTTAATTCTTTTTTCTCTTTTCCCCTCTCTTTTCTGTTTCTTCTTTTATCCTTTTTCACTTTTTTTTTTTTTTGCTATCAGTTTTATCAACTTCAACAACATTTGTTCATTTTTTTTTTGTTTGTACAGTGTTCAATTTATAGAATGACAACCATGTAAAATCATTAGGTCTTTTTCATTAGTCTGAGATATTAGGTAATTAATAGAAATCTGACAGGATTTCTGGATTTCAAGGATTAATGATGTACGTAGAAGATTTTAGTCAGGTTAATCAGTGTAGACAGCTTTTCATCTAATCACTACACCCTGGCAATAGCTACTGAGTTTGTGGAGCACTGAGGAAATCTACCATGTCTGTGTATTTAGACAATTCTTGTCAAAGTCAAGTACGTTATGGCATTTGTTTTAGGAAAAGACATACTATAATTGGCACTGGTTAGATCTCCCCAAAACTGTGAATCTGAGGCAACAGGGGCAGGCATTGACTGTTTTCCAACCTGGAAATCAACCAACAATTTCACTATAAGACACCTGTAAAGAAAATAAGAAAAAGAATTTAAAATGAGAGAGAAAAGGTTTCAGAAAGTTTGGAAAGCCTACTGTAGAGGCTAATTCCAGTGAACTAACATTCTTCTTTTTCACATCCTCCATCCTTCTTTTGTTTTCCTTTTTCCATCTATGTTGGAGACTTTTGGTACTTAAAGCTCTCTACTAGAATGCTGGTACAAAAGTAAAAATTTATAATCTTTACAATGTTATCTATGTATCCCAACAGCACTGTTTGCCACAGCTCTTGAAAAAGAAAGGGAGGATGTGGAGGTTGGAAAAACATGCATAAGACAGCATCAGGTGTCAGTATGAGTAGTGCTGTGCAGCGTGCCCATGGGATCTGGGCTGTTTAAATTACTGCAGGTTCCCACCCCTGGGTAGTGGTTGCCAGTTTCAGTCACTGCTGCACTCTTTGTAAAGTTAAGATTTTGAAATTAGCCTAACTATGGCAGCTTGCACTATATGACAACCCACCCCAGTGTCCGTAGTAACTCAGAATTCCTCTGCCATTGGTGGCTGTTCATTAATCAGAAAGGAAGAACAAACAACATGAATACTAATCCCACCTGCTTTGATCCTCAGCCATCTGTCCTGCAGCAGTTTGCCCCGGTGTTACAGTGCTCCTGGGACTGTCCAAGGCACAGGCAAATGTCACATCCACCCAGTGAAGAAGCAGGGTCTGGTGCTACAGTAAGACGTGAATTCATAAACACTGTGACAAAAACCCTTACATGAATTTGGTGAATCTCTCTGATGGATTGTAGGTACCAGCTGAATGTTTGAAACCTTCAGAGTTGCTGATTTACATTTAAAGCTCCACAGCTAGGCCTATGTTATTGATTTTAAACTTTTCTGTATAGTTACAGTAACAATTCCTGAATCAAAAGTTAATGCTACTCAAAACAAAAAAGAAAAAGAGTTGAAAAATTTGATTTTCGATAATTTTGAAATCTTCACTGAGTTGGTCCTATTTTCTGTAAATCTATTCCCCTGATCTGACATGCACATACAAAAAGCGTTCATTGGTGCCTTGCAAAATAGGTTAATCTTGGCATCTGGTGTCTTGAACTTCATCCTCTGTTTAGCTCAGTGTGAAATTGTCCAAATTCCTCTTGCAGTGAGCACTGTGCAAGAAAGCTAGGACTCCTCAGAAATAGAAATACAGAAAACCAGGCTGTGCTGAGGAGTGTATTACAGGGAGCAGCTCCCCACTGTCCAGCCATCCTCGTCTGTTTGCCTTACATCTGTGTCAGCTCCAGGCTGATTAACATATGGGTCTTCTTGGCAATAGGACCACACTCCCACCTCCCATGACACCAGTAGGATCACATCAGTACTGCTGGAGAGAACACCTGCCCTAAGGCACTTGTGCAGCACTGTGCTATGGCTCACAGTCTGGTGACTGAAGGTTGTGGCACCAAAGTGGAGCTTCCGGCACTGCCAGAGCCGCATTGCTTCCTTGAGTGTCTTTGTGGATGTCTCAGCATGGATAGCTGTTCAGGTAACAGGGTTTGTGAATGCCTTCAGCCAGACTTGGCATCTCCAGGATACCAGCTGGGGATGGAGGGTGACTCTTTGCATTGTCTCATGTCATGCAAATGCTGCTGGGTGAGTGTGCTCAGAAATACCTGTCTCTCTGCACATGCAACTTGAACACTATGCAAGCAATTTTATTCAAACCTTTTTCTCTGAAATTTCTTCCTTTATTATGGTAATATTGTTAGAAATACTTACATTTTTTTTCCTTTAATTAGTGAGGCTAAGAGGAACTAGAAATTGGGATTATGCAGACACTTAAATTTGACCTAAAATATATTTATAGAAGAGCATATGAAAATCAGTTTACCGTATTTTGCAGATATTATGTACGTAATGTTATCTTTTAATATTCTCTGAAATATGGTGAAAGTAAGAGTGTAAGAGTGATGAGAATGCATGCGGTAGTTTTAAAGGCCAGTAGGTGATGTTTAAATTATTGTTAATTTATAAACTAACTTCAGTTCAAACACTCTGACTACTACTTCTTCTTCTGGAGATCTCTCATCTCCATAAAAGCCTTGGTACAGAATGTATTCATGACAAAAGCCTAACGTCTGCCATGACTTGAGAAGTTACAAACTGGAGTTTGAGTAGTTTATGTTCCAGCCTTTTTCATTTAAAGATAAGCTATTGCATGTGCTTTTTATTTTTCTTTTCTTTTAAGTCATATAGTCTAATTAACACTTTGGACAAATGAACACTGTACTACAACCAGTGGAGGGCTTGATGGTTTTGCTGAAATTTTATTATTTAGAGAGCAAAAGGTGGAATATTGATAAAGGTATATGATATTCCTCTGCATGTCTGCAAAGATACAGAACAATTTAGAAAAAATCCATACTCAATAAAACATGAATTTAATTTAAAAATCTCCATGATAAAATGGGCCATTCTTAACACTGTTGCAACACTAGTTTTCTGGAAGTCAGATGAGTTCAATTACCTTTCCTAATTATGTATGTCAAACTTGCTACAGAAAGAATAAAAGCTGTTAAAATTGTTCAACATCCACCTTTAGTCTGCAGCAGCTCAGAAATGCCCTAGAAATCTGCTTTGAAATGAGCTCCAGATATCTGCCGTTAGATCTCACAAAAATGCACTTGTTTACAGGATTTTGGAAACAGCTTGATTACCCATAGCTTAGAAGTAATTTCACAGAGATTCATCTCAAGTCGAATTTAGGCAATAAGAAAGAAAGCACAGACATGAGAACTCTGCCTTGAAACTCTCTATCCATCAGTCTCCTACAGAGACCTGAAGGAAGCCCAGGGGCAGCACATATGGCTTTGCTGGAGAGACGAGTTTCGATTTGGGTTGGTAAAGGAACTTACAGCAGTGAAAAGGCTGTGTGTGCATTCCTCCATTAAGGCTTCTATTTCCTCTTTTTATTTTGAGCTTCCCTGGACTGTTACAATGAGCCAAAGCAGAATTTGAATTTCTGTTCAATCTCCCTCTATTTTCTGTCTGACAGTTTGCCATTCATTGTCCTCATGTGGGGCAAGGACAGACTCCTATGAGAAGTGCCTTTTGCTAAGAATTGCCAAAGACAATCTTAGTGTAATCTGTCCTTTCTTAACTGAAGCATGTTGTCCATCGAGACTAATTAGCTCAGTGCTTTGCTAATTTTAAGGGGAATGTGTTCCATGTTCCTGAGGCAGAAACTCCACCATCAGGACATTGCTGTACCTCAGCTCAATGTACTGTGTATTTATTGTTCTTTTCTTGAACTACAGCATGAAAATTCTTTTGCTAATATGACTGCATTTCTTAAAGGACACATTTTAAGCATGTTAGTAGCTTTTTGTGACTCTGAGGATTTTAGTTTTTGATTTTGTTTTGCAAAAAATACCAGAATTTTTCTTAATGTGAGACGGCACCAATTTGCTGACACTTTAAAATACAAGAGTTTTTTAATTAGTTTGGATCAATATGATCAATAGATCACATTAGGTAAATGCCAATACTTTTCTGAGCATCAGCCTGACACTTTTTTCTTGATTTATTACGTTTTTCAATAGTGTTCTTGACAAACAGTGGAGCATGGCATTTATGAACATCTTGAGTAGTGCTTAATGAAGCTTCTGTGTCTGGATCCCAAGAGACAGCTACCTGGATCTGTTGCTGCCCCTGATGTCAAGGTTCCATCAAGACCAGTGCTGCTAGCAGCCAGGGGAACAGGCTTCTAGGGTCAGTTTATCCAGTGGTTCTGGCAGAAGTGAAGTAAATTCACTGTCACCAAATTTAGTTGTGGCAAGAAAACTTACCAACAACAATTTTATGTAGCATTGATTGCACATAAAGGCCTTTAAAGCCAGGAAATTGCTTTTGTAAGGATTTTTTTTGGGTGCAATTGGTGATTTTACCCTAAAATTCCAAAATTCCCTTGCAAAATGATGTCAGTGTAAGAAAGAGTAAGCTTAATTTCAGATCCTAATAAGCTATGCCTGTATTTTCACAGTCTGCTTCTCAGTTTTAGAAAGGTCAGCTTAAGGTCTTGGGTATCTTTGAAATCTGAAGCAGATGTAATCATTAAATATAATGATGTAGTCTTTTACATCCTAACAATAAAGACTATTTCCTGAATAGTCTTAATTACACTGCACAAAAAAAAATCAATATTTTCTGCTCTTGAAATGTTCATTTTCAGCAAGACTGCTATTTTGGATGATTTGCAGTATTTGGTACGAAGGTGCTTTAACAGAACATTTCAATTTGCAGAATAGCTAATTACTGCAATATTTTTTTCCCCTTGGGTATGAGAGAATGTCTCCTTTAAAGAAAGAAAAAGAAAATTTGAATACAAAGCTACTGAAAGCTACTACTTCCTAAAGAAGTCCGGTATTTTCTATTATAGTGAATAAATTACCTAATAAATTGATTATTGTGTCAAACTGAGTATCTGCTTCAAGCTGGGGAATAGAGTTAATCATTTACGTTGTGATGAAATTTGGCATCATTTTAATCTTTTTTCCTCTCAGGGTCTAAGGATAGAAGGTTTTAGAAAGATGTATTAAATTAGATTGTTGGTCCTCTACAGTCCACGCTAGATCTTTTTGCAAATACTTACACTCACATTTTCATGCTTAAATGCCAAAATTTTGTAAGAAAAATCTGTTGTGTTTTAATTTGCCTTGGGGAATGGATAGATGATTCCGCTGAAGTTCAAACCCAAAGAAAACAAGAGAAAATCACATTTTGTCTGTATGGTTGCTTTAGGTGTGTAAAACAAAGTACGTAATACATATTGAGAGAACAGTCTTTACTTTTGGAGAGAGAATTATATATATCCCTGAGAAATAAAGCTGTGTGAAACAGCAATAGCAGTTGGCCAGAAAGTCCACATGATATCAGAGAAATAGGATACATGTCTGCTAAGAGACTTTCAGGTCTTAAATCAAAGGATTAAATAGCTGGGTTCTTGGGCTATCGTGGAGGGCAAAAACTTAGGGTAACATTTGTTAGAAATTAAATGACTTCCTAAAAATGCTTCAGCTTTTTACCTAGTATTAAGTGCTCAGATCAGAGAATTATAGAATCATAGAATCATTAAGGTTGGAAAAGACCTCCAAGATCATCCAGTCAAACTGTCCACCTACCACCAAATATTTCCCCACTAAACCATGACCCTTAGTACTATAACCCTTTCCTTGAACACCTCCAGGGACAGTGATTCCACCACTTCCCTGGGTAACCTGTTCCAATTCCTGACCACTCCTGAGAATAAATTTTTCCTAACATCCAACTTGAATTTCCCATGGTACAACCTGAGGCCATTCCGTCTCATCCTATCTCTAGTTATACAGGGGAAGAGGCTAAGGCCCACCTCGCCGCAATCTCCTTTCAGGCAGTTGTAGAGAGCGATAAGGTCTCCCCTGAATCTCATCTTCTCCAGACTCAGTTCCCTCAGCTACTCTTCCTAAGACTCGTGCTCCAGACCCTTCACAGCTTCGTTGTCCCTCTCTGGACACTCTCTTGGGCTTTGATGAATTTCTTGTAATGAGGGGCCCAAAACTGAACACAGTACTTGAGACACAGTCACATATCAAATTCTTTTATATTATTGATTGCTTGCAAATACCTATGTGTCTCACTTTCTTAGCAAGAAATGGGGGCTTAGCAATAACTTTGGTAGCTGGGTTTGTACACATGTGCTCTGATGTCTAATCTTAGACAGGTGGCAAATGAGTCTTAGTTTTAAACCCATCCATTTTTACCGACTTGAGTTTTCCCATTGACCCTCGCAGTCCTGTATCAGGGCTGTGGTTTAAATATTTTCTGAGAAAAAGTATTTTAAAAGGGACTTGAATTCTAGTTTCTAATATCTTATACAGCAAATAAATGTGCCAATTTATCCAATCATATCTTTCAAGGTTACTTACAGCAGCTGCTTTGCAATACTTTGTTTTCTTTAAACAAGTTAAGAGAGCTAATCAAAATAACATTTTCGTTGGCTGGATGAACACAAGACTGCATGATTGCTAATGTCAGCGCAAGGCAGGCAGGAGATGTGCAGGACTGGGGAAAGTCTGCCCAAGTCCAAGCCATCACTGCCAGTATGCAGGAAGGATAGTTAGAGGACTCGATGGGGCCAACCTTCTCTTTCATCCCCCTAAAAATAAGGAAAGTATTTTCTAAATTCTTAGAAAAGAACTCAGAATGTTCGTAATTTATGAGTATTAACTACAGAACTGCAGAAGCCACACAATTCAGATTTGATTTTCCAATGACCAAAGACCTACATCTGGTCGGATGTATACAGACAATTAAGAAAGTGTTGCAAAGCTCTCTTGGGAACGCCTAGCACCGATGGGACCATTTAATCTGATTTCCAGCCCAGGTTTGGAGGCTGAGTTTATGGGACGATGCCACTGATAATTGTGTAGTACTTCAAGAAGAAAAAGCAAATGCCCCGTAGATGAAGATTTAGTTAGGCTGCATCCAAATAGGCAGCCAAATCCATGGCAGATTATTTCTACGTGTACTTCTGGTTTCTTCATTGGATGATTCATTAGACTGGCAGGAAAGATATTTCCAGCTTTATGCACATATGTTATGAGCACATGGAATCTTCCTCAGTAGCTTTTTGCAGGGAGTATGCCAGTTTGTATGAGCAGAGTACTTAGGTTTCTCTCACTTAAGTGCTGAATTGCTCCTGTGGAAAGTGAGGTGTCACTAACTCTGTACAGTTCAATTGCCTGAAAATGCCTACAGAAGCAAAATGCATAGTAACACCATCACTAGTGAAAAATGGAACAAACACCGATTATTTTGAGTTCAGCTGTATCACAGAGGTGCTCATCTATTAGGGAGGGGGAGAAAGCACGCGCAGCTTGCTGCAAGACTTTATAAAAGTATCCTCGCTATAATTTCTTTCTGATTCATCCAAACCCCACTGGAGATTAATAGAATCCATCACACAAAGAAATCTCAAGCTAAAGGACACTTTTTTGACACTGTCTCAAAGTATTCCAGGATTTACATAAGCACTCATTGGGTGCATTCATTTCTACACTGCTAGTGATATTCAGCCTTACATGGTGTCTAAATTACTCTACTTCTTCAGAAGAATGCACAACTGCTATCACACAGACTACAAGAACATACAATCCTTTTACGTAATTAAAAGAAATAGACATGGACATAGCTGTAGCAGAGGCATCTCCACTTCAGGAAGCTAACCTAGCCATTTTCTGCTCACAAGCATCCCTCGGAGCTCCTGGCTGTGAAGGCTCAGGCACACAGCTTTCTCCAGCACCCTCCCTTCCATGCTTATTTTAGCCTCAGTCACTGTTGTCCTATACCAGCAGTTTTCAGGACAGATGGAGGCAGCTGAAGGGCAAGAAAGGAAAATGCCTCTTTCTGAACTGTAAAGCAAAGACAGTGTGCAATTCAAATTTAATATATACTAAACAGCTCTGATAGATTTCCAGAGCAGAAAATGTCCTCTCCATAAGTGGTAAGATCGCCAACCACAGATGACTGGCATCTGTGTTTTCCTCTACTTCACACATTGAGGTGCGATAGCAATCCAACTTTATCTCCCTAAAGACTTAAATCTAGTGAGTAAGTCATGTTATCTATCACAATCACTGTGAATGTCACTGTAACCCTGATTTTAAAAAAATAAGAGTGAGTGGAAAGCTGAGGATATCTTGTTGTATCAGGAGAGAGGACTGCACTCTCACAGAAATCACACCACTGGGCCTGTGGTAGGATTTGCATTAGTTTTAGGTTCTCTTTCAAAAAAAGCCATTGAAATCTGAACGTTTAATGCTATAGAAAATGCAAGGATACCAAGAAGTTTGAGGAAGCAGCAGGAAGAGGAAGAGCCTAGATTTGCTAAAGTTGAAAACTTGTGTTGGCTTTGACAGAACTGTTTTTTAAACTTTAAAAGCATGATGAAAAAATCATTTGGAGGGAACTGAAATGTGAATGTAATTCAAGTTAAATGTTTTTCAAAGAAGAAGGGAAATAACCATTTTGTCAAATAGAATTTTCATGAGGCTACATTTTATGATTGTAATACTTTATGACTGTTCGCAGATAACAGCTGGGAAGTTACCTAACATGAAGAAGTGCATCTGAGCCTCCTTTCTTCTCACACAACCTATGCTGTAGTTTTATGTTTTGGGAGATTCTAAAAGTGCTTTCCTAGTCTTCATGTAGTCCATTACTCATAGTCTGCCAAATCATTGTCCAAGTGTCTGAATAGCTTAAGCTAAATTCAGGGATGTCAGTGAGCAGACCCCCCCATTAACCTCATGAATCTTTGTACAGTCATGGCACAGCAATCCCTTCTACAAATGTGTAAACTATCTGCCTTCACGCTGGGCTTCTTATTCTGAACCGTGGCCTTGAATCTTTCTTTATTCCCACACAGTGATACAGAATCATCATAAGTATTTTTCTCAGAAAGCAATTTCATAAGAAAAAGTTATAGTCTGTAATTTTTATTTTATATGTTGTTATTCACTGTAGCCTGATAACTTGTTTTTCACAGGCTTCTTTTCACAGACTGTTTAAATATACCTCACTAATACAGCATGACATGTTTGCTTTTCAGATGTCTTGATCTTTCTAATGCTATTCTATAAATATGTTCCATCACAATATCTACTCAAGCAAGAAAAATATTTATTTCATTTTTATTTATTTATTTGCTTATTTACTTAACACTGCTTTTTTTTTTCCCTCTTCTATCTGTCTAGCTTTTAAAGCATTCCTCATTTTTCCTGTAAGGTTTCTTCAGACTTAGGTACCATCACCTGCTAACAGGCCAGAATTTCTGTCAGATCCCTCTCCATTTGCTGCATTCTTCAGTGAAAGATGGCCAAAGAGAACAAATGCCACAGTGGTATATATAACCCCATTGAAATCTGAAAAATAAATTAAAGAAACTCAAACCCCAAGCCCCTCAGAGAATTAAGAGAATAACAACCATAATGTTTGTAAAATACATATACTTTCCTTTTTTTGTTACATACTTCTTCAGACCTGGAGTTCTAAGTTGTGCAGAAACACAGAATCACCTGTGAACGTATGCTGTAGAAATGGAAAAAAAAAAACCAACTTACCAGCCAAACAAACAAACAAACAAACAAAACAACTATTTACAGATTCTGGCTTTATTAAACATTTCAAAATACATTATAAAATCTTTTGATTTGGTAACACTTGTACAATGACACTCTTCCTTTGATCTTTATGCAGAGACCAACCTTCACAGGTGACTGAAAAATAGATGCTGAATGCATCTCTGCTGATGATTAAAGCAGATCATTTACATCTACTGCACGGTGCTCATCCAGGACAACAGCACGACCAAGATGCAATGAAAATCTTGTGTCTATAGCGTTCGGTTTTGAAATTGCAAATCCGTGAGAAGATGGCAAATGCTTTTGCACAGAATGACATCTGACCCAAGCTGTCATACGGATCACTTCTGGAATCTGAAAACGTCTGTCTCGTTTTGTTACTGTTTGTTACCATTCGCATCTGGACTCACTGGTTCTGCCTGGCACTGTCAACATTTTGAAGTGTCACCTGCAGGTTTCTGCTGGTGTTTTCAACTACACTGTCAAAAAATTATGTTTCAGAGTTTTTCCATTTAAAGTCAAATTTTCTGATATTCCAAAGCCAGTTCTGTATACTCCCGTGCTTCAACTATCATCCTATCTACTGGGTACTTACTAAAACTAAAATGAAGACTTCAATCATTTAAGGCTCATTTGTAGCTGCAACATGAAAGACATCATCACAAATGGCACTAATGGGCATTGCTTCTGACAGACTCTCCAGAGGGAAATGATTTAATAGTCTTTGAGCTATACTTCTCTCAGAGGTAGCAGACGATGTAAGGGAGGTTGAAGGGCTTTTTTGCTCAGGCTTCTGTTTCCTAGGCTTGGTGGACTGACACTTTCACCAGCAGAACATCTGCAGTGACTAAGTCAGTTTTTTTCTTATTTAGGTCACCAGTCTGCTAATCTGGCTATCCTGGATTTCACAGAAGCATGGGATAGTTGAGCTTAGGTGGGACCTATGCACTGTGGAGATCGAGTCCAACTCCTGCTCCACCAGGGCCACCCTGAACAGGGTGCCCAGGACCACGTCCTGGTGGCTTCTCCAAGGAGAAAGATTTATAACAATACCAATTCTTTGTATTATTGCTCAATGATTATAACGTTTAGAGGTGACAGCATCTGTCCTGCCTGAACTGGGACATGGATTTGAACCTGATTTTCTTATGTCCCATCTGGATAGGAAGTAGCTAATAGTGACTACAGGAGATGCTATCTAGCAAGAATGAAACATCATGGAACAGAGGAAATCCAAAAATGCTTATGTGACTTTAAGACTGTCTTTTTTAGCTGTCTGATACTGTCTCAGAAAGGCTGCTTTCTGCTATGTGCTCAGATCCTCAGTTTTGAAAGATGGCTCAGTACTCCTGCTGCATTAGAACAAATCTGATATAGCACTCCATATTTCATAATTATTATTATTTTCAATTAATTTTATTACTTGGATCAATTTTACATCAACTGTAATGAAAGCGAACATTTACACTTATGCCATAGATTCTGGCACCTTCCTTTCTATCATCTTGTCAATACGTGATGTATTTACATTAATAAAATTGTCTGGTTTTGTTGGATCATTTTGGATTTCAGCAATACCACTTTGGTTTTGAAGAAGACTGTCAGCTCTAACTTTTGTTTCTCTTGCTACCTTATTCTGGATGATGTTCTTTAGCTTTGTTAACTGTGTGCACTGTCTCAATCTTCTTCTGAGCTCTCAAGTCTACATTCACTTACAGACAGTACTTCCATGATCCTTACTGGATGATATTTCTCTTACAGACCTTCATGTTTTATGGGGATCAATTACATCTGCAGTAACATGTTTTTCCTTCTCTGCTGAAAATTGTAGGGAATAGAAAAATTATCACAGCAAAGTGACTTGCAGGATACAAGCTGCTTTTATATTTACAGAAGAAGTCTGTCAAAATGATAGCATAGGAATGTTCAAACAAAGCGTAGTAAAACATCCTTGCATGTTCCTTGCAAAGTTTTCTGTGCTGGATATTGAAGAGGGCCTAGCTGTGGTGGTGTTACATTGCTGTCTTGGATTATGGGTGATTACCAGAAACTTCTGTACAATCTCAGCTTGAACATCCACTCTGGACCTGTGGTGTGGGTTTGGTAATGACATTTTATTCCAGCAAACCTTATTGTGCATCCCAAGTAAGCTCTTTACATTTTGCTTGTACTGTCCACCTTAAAGAAAATCTTGTTTTGTAAAGGAAGATGATAAATATGAATCAATATGTGTTGGGCTGACTATCGTCACAAATTCATATAGTTTTGTTGAAGTGGACAAGGTAAACAAGATACATTGAGATTCATTTCTCTTTATATCTTCTCAAGAGGATATATCTGTAATGTGTGCAAAAATTTCTGTATCTCATCTGAGGATTAGACAAGGACAGGAGACTGCAGGACAGTCAACCTTTTTCCACAGAGGACCATACTGGATCTGTCGGAAGTACTGCTGATGCACCATATTCACAGTGTAACAAATGTCCGTGAAATTTCACAGGAGGGGAAAGCATTTTATGTAAAATAAAAGCTGAATTAGAACATGTTTTGCTTGCTGCCATTCATCTGCCACTCATACTACCACTCATGGTGCTTACCTGCATCAGAAGGATGTATCCAGAAGTAAGGTCCGGCTGCCAGCTTCCCAAGCTGGAGTGTTCATGCAGTCCTGCCAGCAGCCAGGCATGAGGTTGCTTTTTTCCCAGTGTCAGGCCCAGGAACTGGTTCTTGTGCTATGCAAAAAAGTCAAGCACTCCATGTTCCTCTCTATTTGCTGTCAACTGCAGTTTAATGGCTACTGACGACTGTAAGATCTGTCAACTCTTCCTTGTGATGCCACTTCTTCCTCATCCAGCTACACTGCTATTTTAAAAGCCCTACCCTACCATCTTGGAGAGCATGATACTAATTTTACCTGCTAAATTTTGTTCTGCAGTGATAACTACAGTTTTTTAACCCAAAAATTCAGCAACATGCAACTTGTTGTCATGAAGACATGATCTTGCTTGTTAGTCTGTGCTGAGAGATCCTGTGGTTTCTCAGATAATCTTGAGGCAGTCTCAGGAGTCTGCTAACCTCATGACTGCTGCTGGTGAGAAGGTGACATGAAGGTCAGGCTTCTCATGGGTCAAGAAAATGCAGGCAGTAATCTTGAAGGCCTGGGACAGGTAGCTCAATTCCAGTATGGCACAGCAGACATGATATTATGGTGTACTTCAACAGATCATCAGATGGGAATACACCACCTCCTCATTTAAATTCTGCTTTATGAATTCTGAGGTAGACCTCTTTTGATTAGGAGCCTCATTAGATGCTGTTTTAACTTATAATACTAAAACTTATAAATACGAATTCATTATTTATAAATAATATCTGGAGTCGCATTACATGCAGGCAACCAATTACCAAGATTCAGATAATTTATGGCTCAGTCTGAGGTCAGTAAGTGGCAAACATCTGTGCAAATAAATCGCACAAGGTATATTAAGCCAGTCTCTGATCAGAGATAACTAGAATTGTCCTTCGCTGTACAGTGTGCAGAACCTTTAACAGCAACGGGAATTGAATCTGATAAGTACTTGGATCTGTTTCTATCTCCTTATAATAGTTACTGATACTTCATCGCTTACTTCACAGTTAGACTAACTGCTGTGATGTAGTGTGACATAAAAACAGACCTTTCATCTGGCCTGTGTCCAACAAACCAGTAGTCTGCCTGAAGTGTTACCAACATGTGCTCAATTCCATACTATAAGGTAGCAGTCAGCTCCCTCACTTTTCTGACACTCCATCTTTTTTCTCTGCTTGAGAAATAAGACATACACAGCTGCCAGATTTAATTAGGACTCTGAGTTCTCTAATGAAGCTTGGATGTGAGCTTTCTGGGATAGCAGCTTCTTCAAAAAGAAGAGTTAGTGCATGCACATGGTACCACATGGTGTAGCATAGCCCTGGCAGAATGGCTGGAAAGTCCTCTCTTTTAAGTAGAGCTGAATCTATTTTGATGGCATACACAAAAAGAGAACTATACAAAAATTATTTGTCTATCTGTATATTTATCTATCTATCTATCTATCTTTGTGTTATATGAAAAAAATGCTAGTGAGAAAGTTTTGGTGCAGTGATCAGCAGACGGAAGAGGGAAACATATAGAGAAGCATTAACACATAACTAGAGAAAGCAGCCTTCTTCCTTAAACAATACATCACAATTTCTGGTTCATTTGTGGATGATTAATTCATCTGAGAATTCTCTTTTTAAGCCAGACAGAGTGCATAAAATATAATAGCAACATTGACATAAGAGATAATCTAAAAGATACCAAAAGGGAAGATATGACCCTTATTTGTCCTATCATTTCATTGATGTATTAGGGACATATATGTTGGCAGTGTAGTATACATTGTACTTCTTTTCTTTCTATATAGCAGTTCTCACCGCATTTTAATCATTCCCTGATGTTTCTGTCAAAAGGCTAAAATTGTTGGATCTATAGAACTTTATCCTTCTCTCTGTTTTCCCTATTACTAGAAGTCACTAAAAGGAAAAAAAATACAAAACATCACTGTGTTTGGTATTTTTCTTGTCTTTTGACTTTTCTTGCCATCAGAAGAATAAACTCAAGCCACAGTCTGAATTTGTGTGCAAAATACAATTAAGTAATCAGTACAAAAAGTTTTTATCCAGTTATTTTCTTTGCTGTGCCACCTAAAAACCAGTAGCTGTGTGTCTCTTGCCAAGAAATGTCACAGTTTTATGAAAACTTCATTTGAATGAATAGCTTCAATTGAAGCAAGTTGCCTTTTTGAAGTTACAATAATATCATCTAAACCAGAAGAGCACAGGACACAAGTAACACGAGGTCTAAGAATGTACTTCATGGTGTTTGCATGTTCCAACTCCCTTTTTATTTTGTACTCTAAATAGACTGTCAACACAGTTTCAAGGCTAAATCTTACTCCTTTTAATTTATTACAAAGTCCCTTGATGTTTTCATGAATAGATTGCCTACTTGTCTAAGCTTTAATTATTTTCTTCATTTTAAAGAATAATCCCATGAAATCTGAGAAAGTTAATTAGCTCATGCTGAACAGGGTATCTTAACCTCTGTAGAACACACACACATAATTAAAGATGAGCTTTTTTGGATTTGAAGCTAGGTTAAATTGGAAGGGCTTATTTGTCATTTTGAGTTGTCTTTTGCTTGTGTAATACAGCTGTAACTTCTGAATCTGCTGTGTACAAGTGAGAGGAACTGCTGTGTGATTTAGGACAGTCTAGTTCTAACAAGCCATTTCAATTGCTGTTCAGAAGAAATTAGGACCACTTTCAGTCTCATCACAGAACGGCTCTGGTGGGGTGGCTGTGGGAAGGTGCTTTTGGTCTCACAGCTCCCCAGGAAAACACCAGCAGTTGGGTGGTTCCTTTGCTCTCCTGCTTCCCAGAAGGCACAACTGAGCAATGTCCTCTTCATTTTACTTCACAAATCCTATTGTCATGTCCAGTGCCCCCAGACTGAGAATTACCCTTTTAACAATTTTGAGCATAAATTGAAAATAAAATTGAAACATTTCAGCTGCTTTAAAACACTACTTAAACTAGATATAGTTCTAGATACTAATTATTAATATAACTGTTACTCACTTCTGGAAACTGCAGTATGATTGACTAGATTAGAAAAAGTCTTTTTTTGGAAGTTTCCCCCCCAACGCTGGATTTATGTGATAGTGTTCAGTGCTCTAACAAACAGTCATACATTTAAAAAGAGCCTCATGCCTTTTATTATTAGTTTCTAAGAAAACATTAGCTAATTATTCTGTTCAACATCAGCAAACTGGTTTTCTTTGAAGATAAGATTGCTTAAATAGACATTTTATTTTAATTGTTCTCTCCATATACTAATGTATTGGCTACCATAATGTTGTACTATTTGACTGAATCCTACATAAGCAAGGGTTGTTCATAATGTTCCATTTATATCTAGCCTGAGATAACCTGTTTCGTTTTTTTTTTTTTTTTATGACACCAAAAGAGGCCTAAATTCTCACTCTGCATAGTGAAAGGGATGTTCTTATCCCATTCTTTTCCCATTCTTTTCAGGCTTGAGGCAGAGTGGCTGGAAGACTGTGTGGAAGAAACGGACCTGGGAGTGTTGGTCGATGCTCTGCTGAGCATGAACCAGCAGTGTGCCCAGGTGGCCAAGAAGGCCAATGGCATCCTTGCTTGTATCAGAAATAGTGTTGCCAGTAGGAGCAGGGAAGTAATTGTCCCTCTGTACTCAGCACTGGTGAGGCCGCAGCTCCAGTACTGTGTCCAGTTTTGGGCCCCTCACTGCAAGAAAGACATAGAGGCCCTGGAGTGTGTTCAGAGGAGGGTGACGAAGCTGGTGAGGGGTCTGGAGCACAGGCCTTATGAGGAGCGGCTGAGGGAGCTGGGATTGTTCAGTCTGGAGAAGAGGAGGCTCAGGGGAGACCTTATCGCTCTCTATAACTACTTGAAGGGAGGTTGTAGTGAGCTGGGGGTCGGCCTCTTCTCTCTTGTAACTAGTGACAGGACGAGGGGGAATGGCCTCAAGTTGCGCCAGGGGAGATTTAGGCTGGACATTAGGAAATTCTACTTTTCTGAAAGGGTGGTCAGGCACTGGAATGAGCTGCCCAGGGAGGTAAGGGAGTCATCATCCCTGGAGGCGTTCAAGAAATGTTTAGATGTTGTGTTGGGAGACATGGTTTAGCGGGGTTATTGATGGTAGGTGGATGGTTGGACTGATGATCTTGCAGGTCTTTTCCAACCTAGCTAATTCTATGATTCTATTCTGTGATTCTATATGCATACAGAATCTCCCTCTTTTCATTTACACATAAGGTAAAGTCAAATATGCTAGTACTCATAACTGTGCTTGCAAAACGGAGATATACAGATAGATTAAAATAATTTAGACAAAAATGTGACACAAAAAGTGAGTCATATTTCCAGGGGGTACATAATACATCAGAGAACAGTCTGTTCGCTGCCTTTATGAGAATTCTTCTAAATGAATAAGGGCTGTTCCAAACAACAAATAATATTCATCTTTATGTTACTCATCTTTTTCCAAGCAACAAAGAATCATCTTTATTTTCCTGGGACTGTATATACTTCAGTGATATATACTAACATGAGCATTTTTATGTTAGTTTGCTTTTTGTGATGTACTGAACTAGTTCACTATGCTTGGCAGTCATAGATTTTGCTGGAACTGTGGCAGATATTGAAATAGATTAATTTTGTTGAATATTTTCAGTACAGTCCAATCAGCCTTCTCTTTTAGTACAAACACATTTGAAAGAATCTTTGTAAATAATTAGGCATTTTTATTCTGCAATTTCTTCATAATAAAAGGAAGACGTGGTATTATACAATGCCATTTCCACTGCATTGGAATGATTACTGTAATTAATTTTCTTCAGGTGGAACAATAAAAAACTATCTAATTTCCTTCTGATTACTTTTTCTCTACAGTTATCAGCAATACTTGCTATTACTGAGGAAAGCAGAGGATGTAACACAGGTCTTATTGATGAATCCCATTGTAGAAGAACAAGCAGCAATTTGAGATATTAAAATTGAGGTTTGTAGAAGAGTAATTGCACCCGAGTAAATAAAAAGTTATAAGACTGCTTTCAGTTAGTCAGATAAAGTGAAAATAGGAAGGAGCTACAGATTATCCACACGACCCTATGTTGTCTTTCAACACTTGAATCATTTAAAAAGTTAACTTAGTTAACTAAGAACCCAGTCTTTTCTATTCTTAGGGAAGAAGACTAGGAACAGTGTAAAGATGGCTTAATTCATATTGTTATTTAATTGCAGAATGGCTATCTTTTCAAGTTTCTTCCATCCCTACTGTATTTAGCTGTCCTCCTCATTCCTTTCCTTCCCAGTTTTCAATCCCTCCAGCACTGACTACACGATCTGCCTGTTCTGGCATATGTAAAATAATTCCATGAGTTAATTTGACCCAGTAAAACATCAGAAAAACAACTAAAGTTCTTACTGGCTTATTCAGTATTTGAGGGTTGAATGAGTGCCAGAGTTGGCGCAAGATCCATGGCAAGAATATGGCCAGAAGAAAGGCAAAGAAAATTTTCATTTTCAAATGAAAATTCAGGAGATGGTCCTTCCTGAATTTGGCAGCAATAGGATGTTAATTTACATTATTGCATCTCCCAGAATCAACTTTGAGAGAATTTCTAGGTCTGCTGGAAAAATGGTATGAGAGGAAGAAAGAACTGGCAGTCCCTTCAGTGAACATGATCTGGACATGAATTATGAGTGTCCAGCTGCAGGATGGGAAAGGGAATCCTGTGCTCTTCATTGACCTCAATATCAAGAGTCTTCTTCAACAGAAAATGAGTCAGGGTATGCCAGAGGATTGAATATATAATGGTGAGACTATAGAGGCAAATCAGTAGGGCTGAGATGCAGAATAAGATAAAACTTGGAAAGAATGTCACGGGTAGAAAATAAAATGTCCATAAGGATGCTATCAATAAAAGGAAAAGCCAGCAAAGAATTGTTGTACTGTTCAGCAAATTGGGTAAGTTTCTGGCAGATAACACTGAATAGGCAAAAACATTCAATTGTCTTTTAGTTCTGGCCTCAGTAAGAAGGTTAACTGAAACACAGTGGGCACTGATAACCAGTAAAAGAGGTAGGAACTTACCCTCTAGTAATGAAGAAAAATCTTTACACATTTTATGGGCCTGATGAAATACTGAGATTTTAAACTAACTGATCAATAAAGCCTCAGGCCTGCTAATGCTTATCTTTGATAGCTTACGGAGTACAGGGAGCATACTGCATTAGCAGAAAAACAAATACAGGTCTAGCTTTGAAAGGAAAAAAAAATGAGGGCCTGGGATTTGCTGAACCACAAGCTTAGCTTCAATTCCTGAAAAAATATTGTAGCAAGTAAATGGTGTATTTGTAGTCACAGAACAGTTAATGAGAAAATGAGCAACAGTCAACATGGCTTTTTCTAGAGCAAACCATGTCAAACGAATTTCATGTCTTATTTTGTCAAAGTCAAAATCTTTGATGTCAGAGGGGAAATAATACATTTCATTTATCTTAATTTCAGCTTCTCTGATTCTTATTATTATGAATCTCCTTCTCTGCAGGTATTTAAGGAAGACCTGAACTACTCTCTGCCATGGATGATGTAATCATAGTTGATCCTGTTCTTGGGCCAGAGTTTGGAGGGAGAGGAGGGCTGCTGAATCATAGTCTAGCTTTGTCTGCAGATCGGATGTGCTAAAAAGTAAATTCGGTGACACATCACACCAAAATAAGAAATAATAGGCATCAAATGAAGATCAGTTAGAATACTTCTGATTCCATAGTCGTGCTATTCAGATAGACAATGCTATGAGCAGCATTTCTTATTAACTTAAGTGTAATGAAACATGGCTATCTTATAATGGAGGTACTAATTACTATGGGATTTGCTTTGTTTTATTGCCCAAGTCTAAAAAAGAATCAGCTTCAGTGAAAAGAGTAGTAACCTGGTGTAGAGGTTTCTCTCTTTCTTCAAACAGAAATCTAAGAAATATAAATATTAAAAGTCCCTTCATGTGTGCATGTGATATCATCTTTCCTGAATACCTAAGGATTGCTAAAGAGAGAAAAGTGGTGACCCACTGTCACCACTGCTGAAACACACTACCCGCTGCTTCATTGTGCTCACATTCACTGTTTGGTCTCCATAAACATTCAGAAAGCATTGATGAATGTCAGTAGGTGCAATTTTTTCTGCATGGAGGAATTCACTGACACACCTTTGCTCCATATGCACTTCCATGTCAGACACCATTCTGTCAGACTGCCCCTCTGCTGCCATCTGTCACATGGCAACAAAATGTAATGGGATATTGATGGGAAGGCTCAACTTCTACCAACCGTATCACCAATATCTGCCTCTGATATTATAGGCCACCATAATAAAACAGGATGCATTACATTTGGAGCAGTCCTTACAATACTGTACAATACTGTCAGCACATAAGTAACAAAACATTTTAATTTTAAATATTTTATTAATTTTTTTTTAAAGAGAGGAACAAAAATATGAAATCAGTGGGATATTTGACTTTGTGAAACTAGCACATCAGTCTGGTTTAATGGCAGTGGTTGCAGTTCTTAGTGAGGTCTCAATGTGTTCATCAGGGATTTTTAATGAAATTTTGCCCTTCCTGTACTTCATCTTTGACAATTGTTGTTCAAAATGTGTGTACTGCGAAAAAGTGATGACATGAATAAGGTGTGATTGTGAAGTGAAGGATATTTCTTTCTGCTAAGATAGGGATTATGGAAGTCTGGAAAAGAGACATGATAAGATTTTTGAGTTGAATATCTGATTGCAACTCTATATATTCCATTTGAAAATTTGCAGATCAGTTATTTCTATTATAAAGAAAATGGACTCACAAACATAAATTGATGTGTTTTTTTTTTTTTTTCCAGTCTTGAAACCCCAAGCTGTGGGGTGTGATCAACATGCCCAAGGGACAGGAAGCCATCCAGAGAGACCTAGACAGGCTCGAGTAGTGGACCCAGGAGAACCTCATGAGGTTCAAGAAAGCCAAGTGCAAGGTCTTGAACCTGGATCAAGGAAATCCACACTACCAGTACAAGCTGGGGGATGAAAGGATTGAGTGCAGCCATGCTGAAAAGAACTTGGGGATACTGGTGGATGGCAAACTGGACATGAGCAGCACTGTGCTCTTGCAGCCCAGAAAGCCAACCATATCCTGGGCTGCACCAAAAGAAGCGTGGCCAGCAGGTTGAGGGAGGTGATCCTGTCCCTCTACACTGTGCTGGTGAGGCCTCACCTGGGGTACTGCATCCAGATGTGGAGTCCTCAGTACAGGAGAGACATGGACCTGTTGGAGCGCATCCAGAGGAGGGCCAGAAAAGTGATCCAAGGGATGGAACACCTCTCCTATGAGGACAGACAGAGAGATGGGGCTGTTCAGCCCAGGGAAGAGGAGGCTCTGGGAGATCTGAGAGCAGCCTTTCAGTGCTAAAGGGGTGCTATAGGAAAGAAGGGGACAGACCAGACTCTTTAGAAGGATCTGTGATGATAGAACAAGGGGAAATGATTTCAAGCTCAAAGAGGGTATATTTAGGTTAGATTGTTCAACGAACATTCAGACATTGTGTTGAGGGACATGGTTTATTGAGAACTGTTGGTGATGGGTGGATGGTTGGACTGTATGATCTTGTAGGTCTTTTCCAACCTTGGTGATTCTATGATTCTGTGATTCTATGATAGATGTAAGGAAAAAAATCTTTTACAGTGAGTGTGGTAAGGCACTGGAACAGATTGCCCAGAGAGGTAGTGGATGTCCTCCACCTGGAGTCATTCAAGGTCAGGCTGGAGGGGGCTCTGAGCAACCTGATCTAGCTGTACATGTCCCTGTTCATTGCGCAGGAGTTGGACTAGATGACCTTTGAAGGTTCCTTCCAACTCTAGGGATTCTGTGATTCTGTTCTCAAATTCCTTTATAAAAACAGAAATCACGGCTGCGTGCTCTTTGCTGTTCAGTGCCCTGTGTTTAGCCAGTGCATCGAAATGCATACGGTTATGTGCCACCACTGGAGTCAGCATTGTCCAGCAGTGCCTTCCTCACCCCCTGCTTTGAGTCCACACTGCGTTAGTAATGCATTGTTGCTTTGGCTGCTGCTGAGCAATGGGCGTGCTCTGCAGGAAGAGCCGTTGCTACAGAGTGGGGAAGGGGTGCACCTCTCTGCCAGCTACACTGGGCTGCACGTGGCCCTTGGGCCATGAGTAGAACATGCCTGCTGTAGATAAAGCAGCATTCTCTTAGGCGGAACTGTAGCCTGGTTCTTTTGACAGGGCTGTGTTGCCAAGATGGGAAAAGGATGAATAAATCACCCTTGCAGGTGGAGGTGAGCTGTGCTAGTGTTGGTGGGATGTGGGCTTGCTGAGAGCATGCAATTTGCTGCTACAAAGTTAGAGGGCCTTACCTGCAGATAAACCACTATGCATAGGCCTCTCTTAGATTCATCTTTTTTTCTGTGAGTGCATTGTGTTTAGGAAAAAAAATTCTTTTTTTTTTTAAGCATACATTACTACATATATTTGGAGTAATTTTTCTGTACTATCCACAAGATCGTCAAGAAGCAGCTTGGAGACATCGAGCAGCACAGTTCAGCAATGATGAGGTAAGCCACTTCAAGTTCTGCTGGGAAGTGGTTGTATCAAGATGTGCCTTGTCCCTGAGAAGCGTAGGCACACATGTGCTGTGTGAGAGGGGCACACTCAAGCTGAGGGTTCACTGTGAGAAATGTATGCCCCAAAGGAGAACCCGTCATGCTTACTTCCCACACAGAGCTCATGCTCACGGATTTACCTGTGAGCAAATCCAGATCAACAGGAAAATTGAGTGCTGCCATGTCTTTTTCTGACATGGACGATGCAGTTGATGGACACTGATGATACTCCCTGTCCTGATAGACAAGTGAAGATTTGAAGTGGCTGTTTAGCAAAGCTTTGCAATGGCTGTGTTTCTGTTTCTTGCTGTTTGTTTTCAGTGCTAGTCTGAACAATTCTTGCTTTTTTTTTTTTAAGGCCATGCTTTTTCATCTTAATTGTTTTCGATATTATTAAAACTATTCCAAAATCCAGCTGAGCCTCAAGTTTCCAATGAACATTTTCCCAGGGTTTTCCCAAAGCCTCCCAAGAGTTAGCTATAACACATTCAGTGGCCTGGCCCTTTCTGATGAAATTAATGTCTTTCTGTGAAGGTATTATCTCCTACTATGAGAAGAGCAGTAATGATAAGGTTACCAGAATATATCAGCATTAATTATTAAGGTATTGATTGACAAGTAATTCTTGAAGAATCATGAAAAGCATTTAATAAAACACTTAATTATGCTTTCAGGTTTGGAGGACTTTCTTTATGGCACCAGTATAAACAAATTAATGTAATAGTCTGAGCACCGTTGTTTTAATAACCTCTAGCATGCTTTGAATTTTTAATCTTGGTCTATCTAGTATGAATTAAAAATAATTAAGCTGAAAACTTTTAAATATTTATGTCAAGTTTCTGGTGTTTTCAAATCATATCTGTTCATCTTTCTTTTCCCCCAACCTTTATACAGATTAAAGGAGTAATATGGTAAAGCCTCCAGGTATAGATTTAGTGGAAAATTATCTGTACTGGGAAATGTGGGACAGTCCTCACTGAAAAACATTTTTTGTTACTTCTGTCAAAGGTTTCTTTATACATGAGGTAAATTTGCCTTCTAATTTAGTTTCACTTCCTTGAGATACCAAGGAGATACCAAGGCACCTTCATAGCTGAGATGGACCTTTGTGTCTTAATGCCATTTAGCACAAAGATCCCATCTGGGAACAGTGAATTGTTTTATTTGATGGGTTTTAAACAAGGGCCTATGCTTAATTTTAAAGTAAAATAAGGGATAGTTAGTTGTGCAATGTTTTAACTTTTGGATATTTTAAGCGTCTAACTTAGGTGTGATACTGAAGAGAATATTTTGATGTCTGTGTTCCTTATATCTGGAGAGAAATAAGCACTTCCCCTTCACTTCACTTCTTGCACAGAAACTCTGCAAGCACAGAAACTTTGTCAGATATGAATACCTTGGGACTATCTGTTTATCACTGACAGTTACTTTGCTATATTAAAGTTTTTAAAACCTTTTATTGGCACATGGTGAAACTCTTTGCTGAGCAATATTGCCAGCATATTTATTAGATGTAAACTTTTCCTGGGACCCATATTAAACAGTGACTGTGTAAGCCCTCAGCATGGAGCTGTGGTGGGACTTGATTCTGATCATCATTCCAGATGTCTGCCCAGGAATTTCTGACTGCATCATACCCGAGGAAGAGCGTCTCTGCAAACAACTGTTGTCTTCTTGAGGTCATATGCATAACATCCTTCTGTAGAGATTCCAAATGGATGTGTGGAAGAGTGAATGAAAGAAGCAAGAGGAGAGCACGGAGATATGACCCTCCCACAGCTTTAGTGTGTATGCCTCTGGCAGCAGCAACATCAGTGACCCAGTAACTCACTGGAGATGCCCTCATCAACAGAGTCCTTGGATTGTAATTGTATTAACTAGGCAGATGTGCCTCTAAGCATGAAGAAGATATCTCTGCCATTGCCTCCCAGGTGCAGGCAACACCTTTCTTTGATAGAAGGATAACAAATGTCCAAGTCCACACACACCAGACAAGGCTGTATGTGACTGCAAAAAGACTAAGTTCAGGTGTGGTCTGAATGTTCAAAATGCTCCCTCCATACCCTGCAGAAAGTAAAGCAGACAAAGCAGGAATTGTGTAATACAGAAGAAAATTGATTTGTAGGAAACCAATGTTTGGCATTACAGAACTCAGTAATCTTGCTAAATTTGAAGTTACGTACAGAGGAGTTCCTCACAGGTGGAAGCAGAAAGTAATGCAGCAGATAAGGAGACACCAGCTTGTATAGGAAAATAAAATGATATATGGAAGATAAAATGATAACATAAAAAACAGAGAGAGAGAGAGGGTGCCTTGTGGTGTGGCCATTTCTAATCATTGGTAAGAGAGACTTGATGTCTAAGAAATTTCCTGCCTGGTTTCAGATGTGCTGAAAAAAATTGTCCTCTTGCATCTCAGAGACCAATACCTACGCTCATGCTAAGGCTGTGGAAAAAGATGAAAGGCATTCCTTTTTAATACCTCCTTCCCACCACAGGGACCACATATAGATAAGCCATATGAAGTTATTATGGTGTGAAAACAGAACATAACCAAGGTTTTTTTTAGTGTATTTTTTTTCCTCCAAAAAGAGAATGCTATTCTGTTATTCTGTGTTTGGCAAGTGGTAGTGAGATAAGCAAGGCATCAGACAGTAGCAGGAGTGCCAAATAAAACAAATATGCTTTTTCCATTTCTTATCTCATTTCCCTGGATTGTGCCACTTCTTTTTACATTCAGTGAGTAATTACAAAATGAAAGACAACTTGAGCACTGTCTTAGGAGAGCATGTAGAACATGAACCTGGCTTGTATGCTATTATCAAGGCTCCACATGACACTGTGTCACTGCTCTCTGTGTAGTCCAAAAGAACAGTGCAACATTTTACATTCAGACTTCTCATTAAATGTAATAGAAGTCAGCAGAGGACACCTGCATGTACATTGTTACATTTTAATTAATAAGAACTTTCGCTAACTGCAAATGAAGCAGAAAAACACTGACTTACAAGAATGGCAAATGAGGTTAAAGGATGCCTATTATTAATAGAACAAAAAATGTAAAAATACAGCACTGAGTAACATCAGAATATGAGTTTGAAGGCTGTTTAAGTACTGGCATATTTTAAAACATGTTCATACGAGTTGGTGTTCTACTACAGCAAGCCGTGGTGCCATATACTGCGGTTAGAAGATTAACAGAATATTTTGCTTTTCTTTTTTATGAAAATATTAATACTAGGCTTTTGACAGTTTATTAACACATTGAATGTTAATGAATAAAATGTAAAGCAAGACGAAAAAAATGTTATTTTGGCAAAAGGACAAGCAAGGTACCCACAGCTGGAGGAAATACTTAATTTGTTAACTACCAGACATAAGAGTCCGAAATGTGAGAGCACTGAATAACAATTTGAGACACTTTTGCATTTCTAGCAAAAAGAATCATGATAAAGCTTGTATCTGCTTATCTGGTGGACATACGTTCTGTCCATGGAATAATTCATCCTACAGCTCCTGGGTTAAAATGAGTACAAAACATACACAGAGGACTGTCTTTTACTTTTTGTTGTTATCGTTGTTTGTTTTTTTCTGGTTCCTTGGCCTTTCATAACCATTTTTCGTTTTGCACGATTTTGCTAGTCTTTCAAGGTATAGATTGTGGATATTGACAAACTTCAGCTGCCTTTAGAAGGGAAAAAAATACTGATTTTAGCAACTTGCAGCTGAAAGCTGAGTTGCCCTGTAGTGCCAAGAAATGCTGAATGGGACGTCACCTGCCATCCTCTAATGACTTTTCTTTCAGCTGCTCCAAGACTGGGAGAGGAAGAAGAGCTATGTCTTGTTTCCCTGCTTAAATTTGCCAAGTCCAAAAAGCCCTAATCAGTGCAGAAACATAGAAATCTATTTGCCATTGCATCTTGCTCCAAGTAGAGCTCAGCAGGGCCTCTACTTCTACCTTCCAAGGAGGGTTTACTTGTCCCATGTTACTTTAGAGACATTCAGTACGTGCAGGCTGATTTCAGGGCATGGAGATGGAAAAAATTATTGTGAGCTAATGCACACCGAAGTTTTAACATATGTTCTGATAGTCATGCTTTCTTTAGGGCAAAAGAACAGTACCTAGGTCTTTGACAATTCTTTCATTAAGCAGAAAACAGCACAGTCAAATCTAATAGCTGGAGGCTGAAGGCCAGTGAAAACAAATTCACATTGGAAATAAAGCTGGCATACATAACTGAATGTTGAAACAGTTTATTGGGCAACGTGATGGATTCTCAATCTGTCTGCTTATATCAAAACCAGTCAGTTTTTCTGGCCATGTGATGTTGATGTTCTGACTGGATACTCATGAAAAATGTTTACTTCATGATTTATAAATATACAAATTAAGTTTTTGGTAATGGATAAAACTATATGTTAGCAAAATATAGGATTTTGGTAAAGCTTTTGAAAATATTCTAATTTTTTTTAGGCTTTAGTAAGTTTTTTTGTTTGCTCATTTGATTTGTTTTTATTTGTTGCTGTTATTTTTGTATAGATGAAGGCATTTCAGTTTGATTCTCTTTACCCTAAGTAAAGTTCTTAAGCAAGTATTTGAGAACTGTTTATATTTGTCTTGCCCTAAAAACACACTAAAGCTCAGTTTAAAAAATATTGAAATACATATAGTATTTAAGCATCACTATCATTGATTTGTTGTTATCACAAAAATCAATGTCTCTCTACCATTAGGTTTGCAGTGTTTGCATTTGAGTTCTGTGAACTGGCTTTTTAAACAGGCAGATAGTGATAGGACCAGGGTGGGTGATTTTAAACAAAAAGAAGGTAGATTTAGCTTAGATGTTAGGAAGAGATTCTTTACTCAGTGGGCAGTGATCCACTGGGACAGGCTGGATGGAGCCCTGGGCAGTCTGATCTGGTGGGTAGCAACTTTGCCCATGGCAGACTTGATGGTCTTTGATGTCCCTCCCAACCCAAACCATTATGTATTTTTTTTGATTCTATGAATTATCACATTCCGGCATTGTGCATGCTTGAGGTGATAGCAAAAACTCTTGTCCTTCAGTGGTAGAAACATCCAGAAGGCCTGGCCTAACCAACTGAGGAAACAAAAAAGAAAAGAATTATTACAGTTTCTCTGTCATATCCTCTTTTAGACTGAGAAAAGTCAGTGATAAGACTCCCACTGAATCTGCCAGGCTCTGGAAGAAGCAGGCTTCAAGGAACCTGGGCATCTTTTGTCTTGAACTGACAGTTTCGTAAAAACCAGAGCTCAAAACAATCAGCAGAAAAGCAAAACATTTGATCCTGATCCAGCAGTGCTGTTTATGGATAAAAACTCTTAAAGCTAAGATATGAGGACTTCAAAAATGAGTACTGTGAGGCATACAGGATTACAGCTGGCTGCTTTCAGAAGGAGCTGGGAAGAATTTGACAACAAATGCTCTTTCTCTGTAAGAAGAATATGCTTCCAGGTCAGATCCTTCAGGTCACCATGAAGTGAGCTACTCGTACTCACTGTCCTGCTTCCACCTCAATGCACATCTTTTTAACCACATGAGATCATAGATTCTCTTAGGTTTTTCAACTTGAGGTTAAAAGAAAGCATACAACAGGTAGGTATGGATATCATGTTACTTGAAAGCACCAAGCACTGCCAGAATGCAAACTGAGGCTTGTGCAACAACAGCACCATCTGCTTTGGACAGTAAAACATGTAATTCCCTCTACTTATCCATGTGAGCATACTACAAGCTGTGTTTTAACAGAACTGTTTGAGCTTTGTCCTGAGCTTCATGGGGGAAAGCAGTTGCAGTTGGTTTAACTCTCTCAATATTCTGAGAATGGTTCATTTTTCACTGGAAATTCTTATCAAGCTATTACATCTGGCAAGTTTCCCCATCAAAAATATTTTCAAAAATATTTTCGGATCATGGAAAGGAAATTGACGGTAGGAATAGTGCAGCATAAACTGCAGCTCTGCTGATACAGGGATAAGAATTATATCTCATAAGGAGTTAGCATGTATTAGAAGTAGAGAGATAAAGCGAGTAGTGATAACGCCAAGAAAGGAGCACTGTTAAACTTGTACCTCACAATCTAAGGTTAGAGTTAGAATGTAGGCAGAGTTGTATATAATACAGAGCAAGATAAGATGAAGGTAGAATTTGAAAGTGTTACTGTTATTCAGATAAAGCGAGATCTGATTTTTAAAGTTGAAATAACATACAAGGGACTAAAACAATGGGCAAAATTATCAGCAGGAATCAGAATAGTTTTTTTACACTTCTGATTATCTGCTCTTCTATTTCATATAGTAGTTAATCTGAATGAAGATGTATATTTTTAATAGTTTGCAATTTGACTGTCATTCTTTTCGTAGGCAGTTCAACTTTTAAGCCGCAAGTGAGTTTGTCTGTCTGGAGAATAAGAGTGGATAACAGGCTTTGTTGCTCAGTATGAATGGTTATGAGCAGCAATTCACAGAACAGCTGAATAAATTAAATGGGGAAAAAAAGGATATTTTGTCACTGTGTTTCCAAAAGCAGTACCTTAGAGAAAAGAGTACAGCAGCCTTTGTTCCAGCAGCTGATACATGTTGATTCAATTAGTTTCCAGAGAATGTAATGCATATTAATTACGGATTTACAAACAGTGAAATACAGGCTTAATTTACAGAAAAACAGTTTGATTTATATTAAAACATTAAAAATATATTTCACGAACAGAGATTTAATAATTCTGCTGACTACTTACCATAGAGCATCTCTAACAACATGCTTTAATACAGTATAATATTGTAAAAAGGGACAAGTTTCTGGCTAGATGGGGAAAAATAAGACCCCTGGTAAACACCTAGAACTTTTCAAAGATTAGTTTCTTCCTGTTGATCCATTAGTTTGTGTGACTTCTGAATAGGGTTTATGAATAAGAGCAAGAAAGAAGAATGAGACATGCTGCTAGAAAACAGAAATTCAGATTCTAAAAAGTAATCAAGATTCCTTCCCTTGGAGACAGTCTACATTACTCTGATATCTAGTTGTCCTGAAATTACCTTGATGTCCTATGGAAGTGAGGGCAGGTAACCTAGGATGGAAACAGAAACATTTCAGCAAACAGAGATCAGTTTAGAATCATAGAATCAGGGATAGACATGGACACTTCTAATTCTCAATCCTGTACAGTTTGTTTTTGGAGATTTTCTTGCTCCTGCCCTAAAATGGACAAATAACTGATACTGTTGAGTCTTTCTGTCAAGCTATAGATTTAATTCTTCTACATATGACATACCAAAGATGCCCTGGGAAAGAAAGCAGATTTTTACAATTCGTTCTTATTTCAGTGTATATCTGAACTGTAATATCACTTTAAAGAACAAGAAGTTGAAAGTGTCTTGGTGCCAGGAGCAGTTCTCTAACTGACTACAGTCAGTTCCATTTCTTCAGCTTATGGGCCAAATCTGTTTTGCATGGACATTAGTTGCATCCAGAAGTAAGTTTATTTGCTTTTAGAGGGCCAGAGAATTTTTCTTCAATTGCAAACATTTGGTAATGGGCTCTTCTCTATTAGAACATTGCCACAAAATGTACTGCATCCTTGTCTGTTTAATATGTTGCTTATGAGATATCTGAGAATTACAAATACAGTAACTATTCCCTCCTCCTCTGTTAATTTTACTACTTGCAGTAATTTTTATCTTATTGCAGTGATTTATATTTTGAAAGAATTGTTTCACAAAAAAATATTCACAGAAATCTGTACATATCACTTTCAGCACAGCATTTACATCTACTATTTTCATCTGTAATATGAGGCCTTTATAAATTAGTTCATTTTGTATCATTAGATCATTGCATAATTGCCAGATTTTCTGAATTTTGTTAATGCATTAATGGAATTTTCTTGCACTTATTCAAGATGTCTCCTTTAATTTTTCTTCTATATTATGGAAATAACACTTCCAATGTGCTATGCTACTAGTGTGGCTCTTCTTACTCCATTTTGTCTTTTGGAAATTTTTCCATTTTACCTGCCTTATTTGGGATTTTACCATGATTTTTAACATTAGAAATTTCTGGGTTTATCTGACAAGGTAGAATCATCGAATAATATTGTCAGAAGCACAGATGTGTATGACATCATTGCAGTGCATAAGCACAAAGAACTAGAATGAATGAAAAGCAGGACTATGCAAAGTGTAGGTTTTATACGTTCTAGGAATTGTAATGTCCTTTTTTCTTTACAATACCTGACAGAACTCTCAGCATTCCAAGGCATTATTTACTGCCATACTAAGACATCACACTGGAAAATTATGTCTTAAGTCACTGCTGACACCCAGAAAAGGCTGTAACAGGCTTTGAAGACCACTGAAGCACAGATGAGTTCTCTTTCTCTTGGCTAACCTCCATGTGCTGAGACAGAGGCCATCAGTCTAGAGAAGAGATACTTCAGCTCAAGGCATAGACTATTTAACATGTTCTGCAGACCTTTGCAATGGCTCAATGCACTTCACATACATATAAACCTATCTTTCATGTCCAATTCTTGTCTTGACCCTGAAGGCCTAATACTCAGGGGTCATAGCATCATAGAATCATAGAATCAGAATCACAGAATGGCCTGGGTTGAAAAGGACCTCAAAGATCATCTAGTTTCAAACCCTCTGCTGTGGGCAGGGTTGCCACCTGCCAGATCAGACTGCCCAGGGCCCCATTCAACCTGGCTTTGAATGCCTCCAGGGCATCCACAACCTCTCTAGGCAACCTGTTCCAGTGCAACACCACCCTCTGTGTGAAAAATTTCCTCCTAATATCCAACCTAAATCTCCCCTGTCTTAGTTTAAAACCATGTCCCCATGTCCTACCACTATCAACCCATGTAAACAGTCGTTCCCCATTCCTCCTATTTATACGGTCCCTTCAGTATAGCCCACCTTGATTTTTTTTGGTACCACTAGCAAACAGACACATCTCGCACCTGGACAGAGTTTTGTTTGCTCAACTGTCATATAAACTGGACACTGACACTGAGGTTCTCCTCCTATTCCCACCACCTACCTGGTACTAAGAATGGCCTCTTCAACGACCATTTATCTCTTTGTTCAGAAGCAACGAGGGCCGTTCTTACTTGCAGTAGAGGAATCACTTGTACACAAACAGGCACCAAACAAAAACCAGCTGCTTGTTTGTAGATACTCACAGAACAGATTATACAGATTGTCCCAAGGAGTCATTGCACAACACTTGGAAGTGATTTGTATCCCACAAGCGCAATGCAGGTAACAGCCAAGCACCCCCTGATCTCCTGCCTTTGGGCAGCTCATTCATGCCTTTCTCATGGGAATCTGGCAAGTTATATTGTGCAATTGCTTTTCCAGGTTGGTATTATAAATCTGCAAAAGAGAGGAGAGATTTCTCTACCACAGTGAGAGAAAAATAATTCAAAAATAAGCTTCCATTTAAGCACTTGAGAACCCCCATATAAATGTTTGTAGAAATGTTGGGATCTTGGTTTTGAAGACTTTTCATTTCATTTCATTTCATTTCATTTCATTTCATTTCATTTCATTTCATTTCATTTCATTTCATTTTTTTTACACAACTTACGCTTTTTTTTTTCTTTTTGATATACTGGGAGAAAATAAATTAAAAAAAATAGATACTGAGACTTAGATACTATATTCATTACTCCAGTATATATCTAATAGGATGGAGACCATATTTCTTATCAGCAAAAAAATAGTGTGAACCAAGAATCTTGAACAATGCTAAAACAGTTATCATAAGGCTAGTTTGAATACAGGTTGTGAACTTCCACTGTGAACTCAACCAGCATCATTGTGAAATAACTAACACTAGTATAAACGCATTCCAAAAACAAAACTTTGTTTAACAAAGTAAGGATAGTTGGAAGGAAACCAGTTCCTACTGAAAATCAATTAGAAAAGCAAGAATTGAGCAAATGTGAATTAATTACTTTGGGACAATAAGAGTTTTGTACAATGCAAAGTATTGAGAAGGAAAATATTAATGATGAGATGCTTACATTAAAGTCAATGTCCTCTACAATAGAGGGTACCCTTAGTTTGCTAAGTGACCCTTAGAAACACTAACAAACATAAAAAACAGCACGAGAGGATACCTTATTAAAGTAAAAGAATAGCTATACTTTGAGGATATAAATCTTGACAAATGAAGAACAATGTCATAGACAATATCAACCATAGCCAGTTGCTTTTTAGGAGCATCTGCTCATAGAAATCTGATTGGAGTTATTAATTAGCATAGGACTCAGATATAATAGCATGAAGATACCACATCCAAGTGGGCAAAAATTGTGAAAAAAAAATGGTTCAAGTAAATGAAATGATTAGAAAATTAAATTTCCTGAAAGCATATTCAAAGGAAAGAAATTTGAAGTCTGTGTTTATTGCTTTAGTTTCAGCAGCATAGCTGTAGTTCTGGTTGAGTTGATTCCTCCATTTACAGCCCAAATATTCCAAGGTCTATTATTCAGGATGTTTTATACCACAGCACATTGAAAGTGAATATATGGATGTTAGTGAAACAGGTTGCATAAAGTTAATCCTTTCTAAAATTACAAACAGTAATATACAGAAAGGAGAATACAGTTTCAGATAATGGAGATGGGAAATCTTTATATTAGATTCAGATGAAAACAGCATTTCAGAATATACATATTTTTAGTATAAGAATAGAACTGTTGAGTGTCTTAAAATGAGTTCTGCCTAGGCAATGCTTTCATGAAAAGCTTTTGTCCTAATAGGCACAGTAATACACTGTGTGTTTAAGTACAGTTTATTTTTGGAGCAGTGAGCCCATGAGATGAGGATGTAAGTATTCTGATGTACATAGAGAGATGCTGAAATTAATTCTCAATTGTCATCCACATCAGTATTTTACCAAAATTAAAAATCAAACAAACAAAAAAATCACCAATCTCCTAACAAAACAAAAAGAAAAAACAAACAAAAACACACAGGAGATTTTGTTCCAGTACCTTAAACATATATTTTAAAGTGTATTTGGTACAAGTCAATAGGGAATCTTTCCTGTGTAAAGACTGTAGTCATTAAAGCTAGATAATAATAGAACAGCAGGGCACTGAGGGCTATAATCACAATTTCCTTTTCTTTCATGGATGGCCTCCTCAGACATGGACAAGGCTGAGATACTTAATGAGTTCTCTGCCTAAGTCTTCATGGCCAGTCAGACTTCTCACAGCTCTAGCATCCCTGAACTGCTAAGCTGGGGTCAGGGGAGCAAAATCCCTCCCAGTGTAAGAGCGGGGCAATTTTATTTTGACTACTTCATGAGGCTGAATGGAACTGCATGGGGTGCGATGACATGTACCCCAGGGTTCTGAAGGAACTGGTTAATGTGGTTGCCAAGCTGCTCTCCATCACATTTGAAAAACTGGGGCTGTTAGGCGAAGTCCCTGGTGACTGGAAAAAGGAAAACATCACTTCCATATTCAAGAAAGTAAGAAAAGAAGACCTGGAAAACCACAGGCCTTTGAGCCTCATGTCTGTGCCTGGGAAGATCATGAAGCGGATCCTCCTGGAAGAGATGTTAAGGCACGTGCAAGGTGATCTGAGACAGGCAGCATGACTTCATGAATGGCAGATAGTGCTTGACCAATCTGGTGGCCTTCTATGATGGAGTGATGGCATTAGTGGACCAAGGAAGGGCAAATGATGTCATTTACCCGGACTTGTGCAAGGTCTTTGACATGGTCTTGCACCACATCCTTATTTCTAAATTGGAGAGATATGGATTAGAAGGCTGGATTATTCAATGGATAAACAACTGGTTGGATGGTTGCAGCCAGAGAGTTGTCAATGGCTCTATGTCCAGGTGAAGGCTGGCCACAAATGACATCCCCCAGGGGTCTGTCTTGGGACTAGTGCTCTTCAACATCTTTGTCAATGTGGGATTTATGTACCTTCAGCAAGTTTACAGATGACACCAACCTGAGTGATGCAGCTGACACAATAGAAAGGAGAGATGCCAGCTAGAGGGACCTGGACACACTTGGAAAGTCAGCACACGAGAATCTAATGAGGTTTAACAAGGCCAAGTGCAAGGTGTTGCACTTGGATCGATGCAAAACCAGATATGTGTACAGACTGGGAGGTGAACTCCTTGAGAGCAGTCCTGCAGAGAAGGGCTTGGGGGTCCTGGTGGATGAGAAGCTGGACATGAGCCAGCAGTGTGCGCTTGCAGCCCAGAAGGCCAGTTTTATCCTGGGCTGCATCAAAAGAGGGGTGGCCAGCAGAGCGAGGGAGGTGACTGTCTCCTCTTGTGAGGCCTCATCTGGAGTACTGTGTCCAAGCCTGGGGGACTCAGCACAAGACAGACGTGGAGCTGCTGGGTCCAGAGGAGGCCACAAAGGTGATCAGAGGGCTGGAGCACCTCTCCTGTGAAGAAAGGTTGAGAGAGCTGGGCGTGTTCAGCCTGGAGAAGAGAAGGCTTTGGGGAGACCTCATTGAAGCCTTCCAGTACTTGAAGGGAGCTTACAAGCAGGAGGGGGACTGACATTTTACACAGTCTGATAGTGACAGGACATGGGGGAGTAGCTTTAAGCTAAAAGAGGGGAGATTTAGTTTGGATGTTAGGAAGAAAGTTTTTACTCAGAGAGTGGTGAGGAGTTGGCACAGGCTGCCCAGAGAAGCTGTAGATGCCCCATCCCAGGAGGCGTTCAAGGCCAGGTTGGATGGGGCCCTGCACAGCCAGATCTGGTGGGTGGCAACCCTGCCCATGGCAGGGGGTTGTAAAGTAGATGATCTTTAAGGTCCCTTCCAACTTAAGCCATTCTGTGATTCTATGATGCCTTGATCAGAACTTCTGCACCTGGGTTTGGTGAGGCAGGGAGAAATGATCATGTAGAAGACTTGCCCAGTAGCTCTGTGCTTGTAAACCAGAGGGGCATGTGAAGTTTGAGAGCCAAAGGGCTTTGTTGGTACACTGGAAGTGTGTTTTTGGAACAAAACCACAAAGTCTCCTCCTGTGCCTTGCCTCTGCAGGCTGTGGCTGCTGCCTCCCTTCACTGCCAGTCCTAGAGCAGCGCATTCACCTCCATCCTCTCAGCAGAGGCTTCTTAATGGGGCTCAGAGCCGTAACACCAGCAGTGTGGCTCGTTCCTACAGACTGCATTGGGTTTCTTGTATAAGGAGATGACTTACAAAAAGAAAAAAAATTACAGTGGCTACTGTTGCATCCGCAGATATCGTTGGAAAAGCTGCCAAGGGAGCTGAAACACTCTGCCTACTACTTTTTAATATTTGCAGTTGCTGTGTATAGCATAAGGTCCTTGAACCAGGGAGATCAGGAAAAATGCAGTGTGCTAACAGAAAGCTCCAGAACAGGAATTCTACTGAGGATAGTTCTTCAGTATTGAATTTAAGGAGTACATACATTGTAAAGGGAACAATTTCAGGATATACTAGTCTAGAACTTAAAAACACAAAGGCACAGGAGCTTGCAGAAGTCAACATACTTTATGCCAGTGATGAGGAGATTTTCCCTAATTGAAAAGCAAGTACAACTTCTAATGTGTACTTCAGCAATAATGCAAAAACAATTAAGCCTCACTTCCTCTGCACCTATGTGCCACTTGTATCTACCTCACCTAAGAAAGAAACCCCTATGTTATTTCTTCCCTTCCTGAAAGAGGAATCATCAGGCATAAGAGAGGCTACAAGTCCCTAAAATCCATCCTCTTTTTGTGGTGAGAGTTATTCTTCAGGTCTGTCCAGTGAGAAAATAGTAGGACAGATGTTGGCCCATAATGCATGGGACCTGGACAGCCTTTCTTATGCTGTGAGAGGGAACACAGAGGAGAGGAGCTCCCAGCACCTTTAGGGACCAGAGCCTGCACTCCTCCCTTCAAGACAGGTGTGGCTGGGGCAGACCTTCCGCCCCTGAAAGCTCTACCAGTAGAAATACTGTCCATCTCAAGTAGTATATCTTCTCTTATTACAAAAGCCTCATAAAATCTTTTTCATGTCCTTGCAAGAGCCTGACAGCCATTTTTTACACTACTTCAAGGACCAAGTGGCTCAAATCTGTTCTGTGTCAGTAGATGGATGATTTGGAAGACCTGCTGCAGCCTGCAGCCTGCTGAGGAAATCAAAACTATTCTACATCCTGCTACATACTTCACAGTTCCCTTTTTCATGCTATGAAGTGCGGGGCAGCCCAGCTGCGTGCAACAAGAATAGTGATGGGCAGCAGTGCCAGGCAGTGGGTATGGCTGGCAGGGGAAGCCACCATGAGCAGTGAGGTGGAGAATAACAGAGTAGTTTCCAGGTGCCATTGCTGTGTACACAGGGGGTGCTATAAAATACCACAAGGTGAGCAAAAAAGGTATTGTCTGTGGCTTTTACCAGCATGTTTACACATTGAACCAGAAAAGCAAGAGTGTGTTCAAAGAGGTCAACTGCCCTGACACCTTGCCTTGATTGGTGTCCAGCTGTGAGTGTTCATCAGCTGCCATTGTTCATTAGCAGATCTGACAGCAAGAGTACCAGCTACTCAGTGACAGTGACAGCAATGAAAATAGGTATTGGCATCCTCAAGGGAGTCATAACGTTCACTGCCAAGGTGGAATTGTGTTCCTGTTATGTGAGGAGACGCTGTGAGGGTGGGTGCTGGAGCTTGCAGCTGAAAGGCAGCTCTCAGAACAGTTGGTCAGAGGAAAGTCTGTCAGGGAGAGTCTAAGGGCCTCAGAAAGGAATAGAACCTGGATTCCTGGCCAGTAGTTTGTTTCCAAGTCTCTGCTCTCACAAAACAATGTGTAGCTGTGTATCCACCCAGTCCTTCCAGACTCTGACCATTCTGAAGCATGCAGAAGCCATCAGAAGGCTCTGTGCTCAGTGGCATCTGTAACCTGGTTTATCATTGGCTGCTGCTTGATTTGTTGCCTGGTGCTTTCAAGCAAAGTAAGAAGGGCTTTGGATGCTGTGCTGTGAACGTGAAGACAAGAAGTGAGCAGGCTCAACCCCTTGATTCATGTTTGTAGCATACGCAAACCTCTCCTGCTCCGTTCATTTTGATTTGTGAATATTGGAACTTCTGCTGAATTTCTCTTTTTTACAAAGTGATTTAAAATGGTTAGTTTAGGCAGTTCTGCCACATTCTCATCCTAGAGCTGTAGTCTATTACCTCCTCCTCTCTGAGAATCGTGTATCCTACAACTTGAAGAAGAGTTTGGGCATTTCTGTGAGAACAGTGCCCAAGACCAGCTCTGCCAATCTGTGTAAGCCATGCTGAGCTCGTATGCAGTCCCTGCATATGACAAACACGGAGTCCGAGACCCCTCCAAGGTGCCCACAGGGCTTCTTCAGCCTTCACAGGAACATGGAAACTGTCCCCAGAGCAGTCTTCATCATCTAGGTGCTGGGCCATGCTTGGGTTCCTGTCTCAGGATGGATGTGCCTCTGAAGTCCCCCACAGTGCAGGAAGGGGCTAGAGAGATTTTGAAAGGTTTTCATTTACTATAGACCCAAAATATATGCCTGATTTCCTAGATTTGCAAAGGTATCCCAGTCCAATAGCCTGGGGATTGGGAAAGGAAATGTTTGATTTGAATGAAATCAGAGATAATGATTCTCCAGAAGTGGATTTTCAGGTGGCTACAAAAGAGGACCACCATGTCTATGCAGAGGAAGATATTTGTGACTTGAACTGGGATGTCAGACTTTTAGAGAGTTTTTAGAAAATTTTCTCGGGAAAATTTTCCTTTCCTCTTTTTTCTTTTCTGCTCTTTAGCTTTGTACAAATTTTGTAGTGAGCAAAGTTATTCTGAACATGTCTATGTAACGACAGGTGTCTATGGTTTGGGAGATTTTTGGCATGAGTTCATCAGCTGGAAGCCTTTCTCAGAGATTTGGTGGAGGCTGGTTGTAGAATACAGGTCAAACACGCATTAAGTTTGCTTCCTTCCCTGCCACAGTAGGGTCCAGCTGGCAAAAGGTCCCAAAAAGGAGGTGTAAATTAGAATGGTCTACAGTCCCCAAGTCTGAAAGCACTTCCATGTCATCTGTTAATGTATCTTCATGATCTTTACAATGATTACTGTGTTTGTCAAAATAGAGTTCTCTAGACAACAAAACCAGTACTGAACACTGTTACTGAAGAATTTTTCCTGAAAAAAGTCTCTCATAAGGAAATGAGGCATGTGAATTGCAAGGAACCATCAAGGAAAAAGGATAAAATTGTGCCAAAAAGCACAAACTTTCAGTCTTTTATAATAGAGTAAGTGCAAGAAGAAAAATGGAGTGGGGGGGGGGGGGGGGAAGGACAATGACTCAAAAAAATTTAGCAATAGTCCAAAAGGATATGTGTCATGCATTTTGCAGAGATGTTCCCAGTGCCTGTGATATGCGCTTAACTGAAACCCAGTTGGCCCAAGCTGAGCTTCCTACTCTTGTGTATACAGTGCATGCAGGCTGAACGCATGCTGAAACGCATGCAGGCTGAAAAAATAAATTGGGAGAGACTTAAAGTTCTCTTAATGGTAGCCTGGCAACCCTTGACTTGAAATAAGGGGGAACTGAGCCATAGCTGTGGATGAGCACATGAGCTGAGCACTGCAAAACGTTGATTTGCCATTGGCTAAGAGACTGCACTTTTGTGCTGTGAAAACTGATTGACAACAACGATTGGAATGGCAGGCTCTAACTTTTTCCAAATGGATATAAGAATAGTACTGGGAATGTCAGTTAATAATTTTAAGCTGAAGTGAGTATAACTGCGATGCATTATAGCTTAAGTCAGTGTTGAAATATGACAGTAAGTTGCATGATCTTCCAGAAATGTAGAAATTTTTCTCTGTCATATACAATGATCTCACTTTTTAATCAAAATTTTAGACTGTTGTAAAAATCCAGAAAGAAGTTTGTAATGAACTTCTTTACTTTTTACTCAAAAACTTTTAACTTTTTTACTGAAAGCAATGAAAATGCTGATAGAGTTGTGGTGTCTCTCTTTCCAACGATGCAATGAAAACAGACATACAAACAGCAAATTGAAAATGCAAAGAAACTGAAGGTCGTTGCTGTTTACAGATGAAGAAAACAGAGTAGTGTTTCACAAACAATTCTGATAGGAAAAATGCAGACCTTGAGTTTTGTGAGTACATGCTGCTATCTCCTTGCAAAGCACACTGCTGATGATATAATTGCTCAATGAAACAAATTGTAAAACTGTCCTTAAGCACAGCTGTAAATCTGATTTTAATCTTTTCATGATCATTGAGTGTTAGGCCAGCACAACTACTATTTCAACGAAGATCTGCATAATTGAAATATGCAGAGAAACATTTTGAATCAACAGACATCAAACTCTTCATGTTGACTTTGTTAGAGAAGCTGGATTACTCCATAGAAGTAATATATTTAAAACTGTTAAGTATGGGATTAGATAAAATCTGGCATATAATTTAGTTTAGCATTTTGCCACACAAATTTTTGTATTAAAGTTGTTTTATAATTGGTCAAGCCACAGAGGATTCTGACTGAAATGGACTTTCGATTACTTAAACTTTATTTATGACTGATGATGATGATTTATGACTTTATGATCTTTGAGAATAATAATCAATAGGGATTGTTTTCTTCTATTTTAATCTTCAAATACTTGTAGTTATCTGCTTTGGACAAACAGAACATTCTGATGCCACCTGCTCCTGAAAATTAAGAATTGAGGCCCCTCATGCATGGGATGCTTTAGGATGTTCTGAGACCTGTGCAGTCTCACTTTTGTAAATACAGTACTAATAATCTCTTGAAAAGCAACAATACAGCCTCTGTGTCTGCCACGAGACATTGTTTGGAAGCAAAGGTTACAGAGAAAGAGGCTGTTTTACCAGGCTGCTGTCCACAGAACTTTGAGGCTACCTTGTCTATGGGGAGACTTTGCTTTCATGCTCCCTATTGTATTCAGTCTGGATGTGCTTTCTAGCTTCTCAGTGCCAAATTCTAGCTTTAAGGCCAGGCCACAGCTTCTACTTAACTCTTTTCACTTTTTAAGAAAACTAGGAAAATCATTTTTTGACAAAAAGTGGAACTGAATCATTGTGGCGTATTAATTACTTGCATAATTATCTGCAGTGTTCATTATATATATGTGGTTATCTTTTAAAATTTCCTCACAATTGGCTAAAATAGCATTGCCCTTCTATGTCACAGGTAATGAAGAAATTCAAAAGAGGATTGGGAAAGCAGAGGACTTCGGTCAAAGGTAGGAAATGAGTATTTCTGATATAGGCATCTTAAACATTGAAAATTTTATAAGAGTACTAATAAGTAAAATATTAATTATGCTGTGGGTTTTTTTCTTATTCTTGGGTTTAAGTGACATGGATAGTATTCTGAGTAAAGAGACAGCTGGACAACAGCTTATGTTGCTGTGGGATGTAATAGTCTTATTAAAATATTTTGCAGACTAAACTTTTGTATTTCTTACCTGATCCTGAAGTGTAGAGGAAGGAAATACTCTTTGCATTGAATTCTGACTGTCTAACACCTTTGTCCCAGGGAGAAATACACGTTTTCATGAGCTTGAAAAAGTAGGACTACCTTTAAATGCATCTAATTTGATTTGACAGGGAGCAGATCTCCTTAGGTAAGAACTCTAATGATTACTAAACCACCAGAACAACTGGACTTGGATGTGTCCCATGGCACATGAGAAGGCACATGCAGTGGTACTGTGGCCTTGAGTACTCTTGAGCCCTGCAGAGCCCCAGCAGCCCAAGATGGAGGTTTCAAGTCCATAAAGACAGAAATTGTGTAGTGCAGCAGTGCCCAGTCCTGTGCTGGGCTTCACAGAGGCACAAAAGGAGACGAATGTGTCTCCATCCCACATGTCCTCTGGCATGGAGGCAGCTGCACTAACAAGCAGGGGTGCTCAGATGTTCTTTCTCCTGCAGTGAATGTGGTTGTGTGGGTCTACATACAATTTTAAGGAGCTTGGGGAGCATTAGCATTAGGCATTCTACAGCTTGGTGACTCAGAATATGTTCTAGTCCTAGGAAAATGACGTTAGTATTCACTCTCATCTACAGGAATAACACCAGTGCCAGCCTTCATTCCTGGGCAACAGCACTGCTGACTCAACTCTATCCGAAAAAGTGACTGCTAAGCTTTGCTTTCAATTCTTTGCTTCTTATATTTTAACCAGCTTTCAGTCCATCTCCTCTGGCTCCAAGGAAATATGGCTTCTTAAGTAATTTTTGATGCAGATGTTTGTGAAAGCATTTTGGAAAATCCAGCCGCACTATGACCATGGGTGACTTTTAGCCATGTGCTTCTAGAGACCCTCATAGTACTCTACTGGGAGAATTGTTCTTTGCAGAAGACATGCAGACTGTTTGCAAATAGATCACAGTTCTCTATAAGCACAGTGATTTCTTCCATTATCTGTAACAGATTTTAAACAGTGATATTTTGGAGGTGAGTAATTTATGTAGTTGATAAAAATGTTTCTCTGCTACATTAACTGCAGCAGCCAGGAAATGATTAAAAATGAATATGAAAAGTAGATAAACATACTTCTTGTATCTTGTCCTGATGGAGAAGTTCGTTTGAAGTATTCGCTGGTACTCTACACAATCCTCTCTGGCTGTGACCTACTGAAGGAAACAGAATGATCACTCTGGCTTTGCTAGTAAATAAGGAGAGCTCTGCCCTATGATTACTGCATGCCGAAACCTACAACCTTCTGTAGCAACCACCTGTGAAAGTGAGATATGACACTAGCATGGAAAAAAAAAAATAATCTGTCACTGTTTAATCTCAGCCTAAGGTAAAATGACTTTACACTCCTGCTGCTTTCCTAAACCAGCTAGGCCTCACCAAACACAGGGACGTAATTGTGGCCAGTGTGTTCTGGACTATGTGCCATGCAGGCTGAACCATTAAGGATCAATCTGTACAGGTAGGTAAGATCCTTTCTTCATTCATTTCACACTTCACAGAGCACTCAAAAGCCATTCCATGGACAGAATATTGAGGCACATGCGGATTTCCACTGCAGAACCTTGCAGTGGATTACTCACATAACAGCCATTTCTCTTGCTGGGCTTGTCTTCACACTGGGAATCAGAGCAGGAAACAGTAGTATAAGAGGACCTAGAGTCAGGAACAGGGGACAGCAGGCCTGCTGCTGGCTTTTCCGTGGTCCAGGGCTATAGTGGTTGAGCTTCAAGTGCATTACAGAATTTGGCAAGCAAGAACAATGTGCCAGGACACAGCTGAAGGCCCAGAAGGTACAGCTACTCTTAACTGCCAAAGGAAATGGTTTTGTAATAATTTATAGTAGAAGTGGTCAGAGGACAGACTATGCTTAACGATCAGCACAGATGGACTTAAGAGTTTGTCTCATTAGTTCATATTTCATATTTGCACCTCTCTATAAAAGCTATATGAGAGATGATACAAGAGGTTTTTTACAGTGAAAACATTTTTACCCTACAGACTGTCAACTGTGCATCATTTTGGCAACAGTAATGTGGATACCATTGTTTTACATGTTTTTACGTTACTTCTTAGGAGAAAATACAAATGCACAGTTACACCAAGTTCTGGCTGTATGCCCCTTTGATAAGAGGGTAGTCTGAATGCTGTAGTTTCTCAGGAACCATTAACCAAGGATTGTCTTTTCCACATGTGTATGTGGTGTTTTATATGTGATCATGAAGCACAGGAGACCACATATCCTCCTTTTCTACACATTTCTCCCACTGAAGTGAGCCATGTCTTCTAATTTATGTTTTCCTTTTTCTCTCTATGTGAGGAGCAAAAGATAGAGCTACTCAAGGTGTAGTGAATGACTTGTAGGAACTCAATATAATGGCTGAAGGTATTGTTCCTCAAACTTAAGAATTCAGGCAATGAAAAATAAAAGCACAGAACTGTTTGTTTTGTCAAATGTGACTCTCCGTGAATGGTATTTTCCATATGAAGTCGAATGTTCTCAGAGTCTGTACTCATTAGCTGGAAAGGAATAGAAATGATTAATTTTCTTCCTCGCTTGAGACCCACAAACACGAACATAAGAAAGACTGTACACAAGATGCCATAATGATCTCTGTGAAGCAGAAACTGTTCTACCTCAGAGCTTAGGTAATTACTAACATAACATTCCTCAATAACAAAATCAGAAACTTTCCCCTTACCTCCATATTTTGTGTCACTTGTTGGTGTAAGGTGGGGACTCAGGGATTCACTAACTGAAGAATTATTCTCAGCTTGTGATGTAGGGAATGATGGTATAATTTCCCTCAAAAGCCTGAGCTCCCCCAGGTTGATTTTTTAGCCTTTTCTGTCCCAGAAAATGCATGTCATGTATTTATCAAAAATTTGTGAGATGTACTATGTTAGATGCCAACATACAGCGCAACAACTCTATTCACTCTCATAGAGCTCTAAGCTAATTCACTTTCAAACAAGGAGCTTAGTCAGAAATTGTGCTTCTCTAAACCTTCCCAAATCAGTGAGTGATGTGGCTGCTCAGTTTCACGTAGAATACATAGAATACTGAGTAAAGCCATCATCACTAACTGACAGTGATAAATGCCAATACATAATAGCAATATTCTGTAAATGCAGACATTCTCCTCAAGTCTCTAGGTATACCAGCTCTGCACAAACCATTCGGCTCGGATCTACCTTCTTGCTACAATAATACAGCACAGGGAACAGCAACAAACAGTAAATGTATGCCTGCTCCCAATGTATATGTAGTTCTTGTAGTTGGGTGGAGTTATTAGATTTTTACCTTAAGAAGTAACTAATATTGTGTTACTGATGCCTAGATCTTCGAATTCTATTCTTTGTAAAAGAATTTTACTCAATAACATCTAGACACTGTCAATGATAAGATATAAGAATTTATAATGGTTTCCTAAAAATACAGGAATAAAGCCTAAAAATAACCATGTAGTTTCTCAGTACATTTGTTTCTTAAGATTGCATAAAATGAAAATAGTACAGCCTCACTAGATCTGTGTCATGATTCTCTGCAAGGAATAGCTTTTACTCCTCCTCACCCCAGAGTCAGTGAAAGAAGGTGCTCCCCTTTGTATTCAAACTGGGAGCTGTTCACCGCTGCCTTAAACCCAGTCTCTTCTGTGACACACTTGCTGCAGTCTGTGACTAACCCCTCTGACACAGTACAAGATGTGCAGTTCTTCTCTGACCATATCTATAACAAATAAACAAAATTAGCCTTGGGAAATGAGTAGTGAAGGCTGACAGTCAGCTGCCTTCTGGCTAGAATACTAAACAGTAAATGTGTCATTAGAATGAGATTGTTCCAGAGATATTCAAGTGTAATTTATTTTCAGAGTATTGCTGCTGTGTGCATGTGTGCCTAGACATAGTGATTAGATTCTTTAGGAAAGAAATCTCTCTATAAATAGATTTCATTTTCCCACAGTACTTGAATTTTTCCATCTCATTAAAATTTGAGACACTGAATTTTCACAATCTTTTATTATTACTTCCCTGACTGTATTTGGGCTTGGAGTTTCTTGTTCTAGATAGTACTTTTTTATTGCTAAACTTAGTGTGTAGATGGTATATATTGGTATATAAACTGTTGACAATAAAATGAATACCTAGACGTAATGAAAAGGGAAAAAAACATTTTTTTTCCTTTTTATCTGCAAACTGTGGCTGTTTTAAATCAAAGTTTCCAATTTTCATAGCTGGATTATGAGTAAAGGATTTTTTTAACCCTTTATACTTTAATAGATTCCAACCAAGACAATATTTAAGACTTACAGACTTAAAATTCCCAATATCTCAATTTTTTGTACTATCTTAAAGAAGAAGGTAAGACAACAAATCTTAATAGTTTCCTTCATGAAAATAATGAGAGAGATAAAGGGCATTAAAAAATAGCTACCATTAAATGCCAGAAATCATTCATTTTGGTGTGTTTGAGCTCAAAGACTACAGACATGAAAATTTTGAGGTGAAACGCATATAATTCCAATATTTATTTTGTGAATGAAATTCTTAAAAATATAATTAATACATAAGCCACTGAGAATAAATCATAGGCTGAGGTTAAGTTTTGCTCTCTTTTCCTGCTCAGAAAAGATGGACAGCGGTGGGGCCATCTGTGAAGTACTCTTACTTAATATGCCCAAACATAATCATATTTCTTTGTAAAAGCTTCTGAAAAGTATTAGACTTGTCAAATTTGTCTCTTTTTATTTTGCGGTTGCATTTATCTACTTCCCAATAGAATTTTAAAGAAGCTTGCATTTTTAGTCTACTCTGGTCTTATAGAATGAAGACTATTGGCAGGAATCTTTTATGGACAATACTCAGGGGTTCTATCATTAGCCCATTCATGTCAGTAAGACTTCACCAAGTGACAGTTTTGTGTTTTTGTGCCCTCAGTACACCACTTCATGGCCAAGGATTTCAACAGGACAATACAGACTATAAAGCAACCACTCTTGCCAGACATATACACAGTTGGGACTTTCATGCCAGGGAAGCACGTCAGGATACTCAGTGTGGGTAGTCTGATTTCATGCCTGCTAGGGCAGGGGCAGCAGCCTACTAATGAAATGGATGTAAGAGGAGATAATTCTCTCTATTTTAAGCTGTGGGGTAATAGATTATTGAACTATAGATATCATAAACTGCTCCCAATACAACATGCATGACCCTTGATGAATGGTTGAGGAAGCAAAGTAGTGAAGAGGCGCTTAAATTGGTTAGGAATTACAAGGACAGCTGAAGATATTACGCAAACAATGACATTTTTTCCTAGCTCCAACTATACCAAATGGAAGCAGGCTTCCATTACATCTCTTTCACTGTAAACAGTAGACTCAATCAGAGTTCTTGTTTCTGATGAAAAAAGTGATGCACAAGCAATTGCTCACCACCCTCTGACTGATGCCCACCTAGTTCCTGAGCAGCAAAAGAGAGCAAGATGAACTCCCACCCCCTTCAAAACTCCTTTCGCTTGATGTCATACAGTATGGAATATCCCTTTGGACAATTTAAGTCAGCTATTCTAATTCTGTTCCCTCCTGCTTCCTTTGGCCCTTCACTGTGAATGGCTCTGTACAACAACACTTAGCAGGCAACTATAAACATCAGTGTGTTATCAACACTAGAACTAGAACTAGAACTTCTAGGAGAACTGTTCTCCTAGAACAAAAACATAGCATCATGCCAGACACTCTGAAGGAAACAATTCCATCCGAGCTGGAACTAAGACACAGAAAAAAGAAATTTCTGGCAAGCTAAGCATAAAACTAAACGGATAGATATATGCAGAACAATTTGAAAAATCAGTAAATTAAAAAAAAAAAATAAAGCCCCTTTCTGATGAATAAAAAACAAGAACTCTGATTAAGTATGAAGGACTAACAGAGTTTAAATGTATGAAAAAATAAAGCAGTACCAGAAAATCAGTTTACATTACCACCGCTGTGGAAAAACACCGGCTGAACTCCTTACCGGAAGCACTGTGTCTGAGAGGGAACCTCTGAAACATATTATTTGCAGTTATCTAATCAAAAAATTTAAAGTTGTCACTCACAGGACCAAAGAACACTGCACATATGGTCATTTAGAAGGAATTCTAATCTGATTACACTAAGATGTCAACTGATGGCTGAAAAGTTTTCATACCAGGGTGGGAGATGGCAAACATGACAAGAGTGTTTTTTAAATGGCTTCAGGAAAGACATGAAAAGCTGCAGACAGCTGCAGGTGACCACTATGCCTGGCCACATGCTAGACATCGTAATAACCAATAGCACTAGCAGACACCAGGCTAAATCCAATATAATGGGGAAAAAAAGTTAAAAAAACCTCAAGTTCTTTAAAGGCATTGCTGGATGTGTTGATAATATTTATATGGTTGATAAGGTGTGTTTGGATCTCCAAACTATTTTTGAACGGGAATCTGATTAAGCCTCAAAAAATAAATCAATCATAAAGAGACAATAAGAAAGCTATCTCCTTGATTCATAACTGAATGGCAAGACAACAAGTAAAAGACTATTAATAGAAACTCACATGCTGGAAAAAAAGCTATTTCAGTGCTTCAAGACAAAAAAAAAAAAAAAAAGTCTGCAATCTTTGAACTGGGTGAAACTTTCAAAAAATAAGCAGTGTAGAAGCACACATGTCTGATTCTAATTATTGGGAGGAAAATAATCTGCCTTCACCATTAACTGCTGAAGCAGTATTGACCAAGAACAGGTTAAGGTTTTTAAAGGGCACGTGTTGTCACTGGGTGAAGGAAAACAGGGTGGTTTTTCTGCTTCTTCACTATAAATACAGCTATTTTTTTTCCTTGCCTGAGTGACTGAAAACTAGCAAAGAATAACTTTAACAGTGGGACATGAGTTCTTTGCAGTATAGAAGTTTTCCTTGGTGGAGTAATAAGCAAATAATACAGTATAACACTTAAACTCCTGTCATGCCAAGAATTGAGAGAAAAACAATTGCCCTCAGCTTACTATAAATGCTCTTCCTTTGAGAACAGTTTTCATTTGCTTTCTCTGTATTTTATTTCTTATATAGAATATGTATGAAGTTTTTGTCATGGTTTGTATGTTAGATGGGCCGAGTAACACCTCAGCACACAAGTTCTGTGTGTAAACTTGTTTTTAAGTCTTCCACCTCTTTGGCACTTCAAAAAGTGCTAGTATACTTGATCTCATTTTCACGCAAGCAGTAAGTGGGAAGGCTTTCTTTTAATTTGTTCAACAAAAAAGTGAGGGGGAAGAAAGCATTTCTAAGTCATAGTTTTGTTCTTGCTATGCAGGATTCACCCGTGAGAGAAGTAATACTCTTGTGACTATTTTTTTGTGACAATGCTTTTTCAATCAAAGCTCATCTTTCAAGGAAGAAAAGCCTTCCAAAATATGTTGAGTATGCCCAGTAACAGCAAAGGCTCCCATATATTATCGAGTACATACCAGATAAATCTGGTTTAAATCTGTTTTTTTTTTTCAAGATTTTCTACTGAAAGAGTACAACAGGCACTAGTTGTCTTCACATGAGATAAGTATTGAGATCCCATTATAGATGATGGGGATTTTGTTTAAGCAGTCAATACATCATAACATATTCTCCATCTTCTAGCAGATATCTCTGTATAGACAAATGCTTCACCCGCTGGATTCTTGACATTAAGGGGACCTTGAATGTCCACATCAAATGTAGTTACCTCAAAGTTATGAGAGAGTCATCTTGTCTTGGGTATGACATACTTTTTTTCTTTTCTAATCACAGAATTACTTCTGACAGGATGAAAACCATGTGATATTCCTGTACTTGTAACTTATATTTAAATGCAAATGTGAGAAGCTGCAGTGAAATAAGATAAATTGAGATGTCTAGCAACAGACAAAGTACAGGTAGAATCAAAAATCAAATGGATATCTTAACCAGTGCAAACAGGACTAAATATTTGCACCAGAACAGTGATGGGAGAGTCAGAGAGAGGTTTCCCTCTCTCTGACTGACAAATCTAAGAAGCACAGATGCTATTTTCATAGCATAACATGCACCAGTGAGGCACGGTCCCAGTGAAGCCCACACAGCCACGTGTGAGTTACTGTGGATGGTGCCAGGAGGACAGTCAGGCTTTATACATATGCTTTTCCTGAGGAAGAGGAGATACTTTTGTGTTTCAGTAGTTTTATTCCACAGAGCCCAAAGCACATGCATAGTGAATATTGCTAAACTCTGCTGTCTTCCTCCATGTCTTGCAGTAAGGATGTATTTCAGTCTGTGACATGGCCGTGTGACTCCAGGATGAGGGAGGACACATGGGCTCTGCAGCAGTGGAAATGGAGTGTGCATGGCAGCAGGAAGAAGCTTGCAGTTGCTTTGGCACAAGATGCCAAGGAAAATTCTGTCTACCTATGTGGGATGTGACAGGCCTGTGAGCACCAGTCATACTGTGGGACTGTGCATGGAATTAGTCTGAGTACCTTAAACACATGCACTTCTGATAGTTTTTGAGAGAACAACTTTTTTTAATACTGCTAGCAGCAAAAGGAAGCTTAGGAGATGCTGTGTACTGGGATCACTCCAGAAAACAAAGTTACAAAAACGCAGACAAGAAATAATTCTGCTTAAAAGGCAGAAAAAGTTATCTGTAAATGACATTCCACCACACTCTTTCTCATTACAAAGATGGCTAAGCTCAGAATGGCTCATCTGGGATATTTAAGAGCTGCTCAGACAAAAGGAGTATTTTAGGTGGAGATTATCTGCATGGGAGCATGAAGTAGGCTGCAATGTGATCCATTTTCTAGTTTGGTAACACTGAAAGAAGACAAAGCTCCTACTACAGTGTTTGAGTTTGGAGTTCTTGTCACAGACTTCCTTGCCATGCAGAAAACTGTCGCATTTCAAAGCTACTTGGGGAGTGAGAAAGACTGTCTCACAGTCTTGTGAAATACCCAATGAGTATTTTTAGTTTGGTGTCACAGAAAATCTGCATTTAACATGTGATTGCAGGCAAAGATCAGTTGTTCTAATAGTGTTAAGCTTAGTTTCACTGCTAAACCTATAAATAAGCTTACTGTAAATATTTAACTTATCCTGTCTATTAATATATTTAGTTATCAGCCTATGGAAGTAGCCCACAGATGGAGAAAAAAAATTGTGCAGTGTATCTGTAGGGTTCTTGGTCTCTTCTCACATCACAGGATGTAGAATATCTTCATCAGTTGGTAAGTGAACAAGCACAGAACAGTGAAAAGGAGGAAAAAGAAATCAGAGAGGTATTTGTCTCTTATCTCATAGAGAACTGCAGACTGAAATTATGCCTGGGTCATTAGCATAATGGTATTTGGATTGACTTCAAAAAGTCTGCATGCTTTGTAATTCCTCATTGTTGCCTAAGGAGAAAAGGTCCTTATGCCTAAGCAATTGTAAAGACCCTTTCCATATAACCATTTCTGTTTTGTGACACATAAATATGAGGCCCCTGGGTCTATGTGATGAGTGATACTATGAACTTATGCTCAGGGTTCATGTGAATGTAAACAACTTATTTCATGTTAATCTAGTGATTGTTAAATGTTTAAGAAATGCTGTCGTCAGAGGTTAGACCTTTATCTGCTGACACATTTTCAACAGCTTGCTCTCTTTTCTCCTATAGTAGTCTGACTTTAATTCTCCCATGCTGCACTGACATTTTTGGTCTTTACAAATGAATGTAGAGTTCATTAGTTCAAACTACTTAAATGTTTTACACTTAATTGTATATATGTCACAAATATTGTACTTAGATCTTCTAAGCATAGAAATAGCTATTGCTTCATCACTTCTTTTTTTTTTTCCTAAACAAAACCTCAGTGTCACAGGCCTAGCAGGGATTCCTCTACCTGAGTTAACTTCAAATAGCTGTGCTAGATCTGACATACATGAAGCATCTGGTTCTATGCAAGTTCTTGACATCTCTCCTATTTTAGCACTCACAGACACTTCCAAGAAACAGATCCTACCAAGTCTTCTTTTCTGAAGCTTGACCCTAATCGTACTATTAGTCCTACCTTTCAACCTTCATTACAGTGCAAATGTGCAGCCTGCCAGAATCTCTGCTTGAGACAATCTAAGCTTTAATACTGAGGGCAAATACTTATAGAGATTGCACAGGAGTTAACACAGACTTAGTTTCCCCTAACAAACAAAACATATCAGCACACAGTTTGTTAGAAGAAGGAGTGAACTGTCATACTGGGGTAGGCATGGATTCCTTGCATGATCAGATTCTTGTAACTGAAGTTCTTCCACTGAGCTGTTAAAATGGCCACGAAATAGATCAGCATATACCCCTTCATAGCATTTCAGTTTTCTCTGACTTCAGACTCGTGGCAAACTGCTCCCATTCTTTTCAGAGGAGTCCTGCTTGATTGTGAGCCCATGCACAGAATACAGACTTCTGCACCTGGGAAGCACCCATTTTGCTTCTTCCAATATTGTGCCATGCAAAAAGAATAGCATCAAAATTGAATGTCCTTCTACTACTGACTCTGTGACGTGTGTCAGAATTGAAGAAAGAGATAACAGCAAGAAGGTGAAAATATGGATATTGCATATTTTGCATTCATAATGACAGACAGCCTGGTGCATAGTAGTTTTCAAGTTTGTCACATCGTGATAGACGTAATGGTAGTTTCCACGTATTATAATGAACATAGATACATTATTGCCACTTAAATTAAAAGATATGCCAGAAACTCTTCAACTACTTTAAAGAAAATTTATGACTGATTTGGATACAAAATTGTGGCGTTTTTCCAGGTAGTGGCATGATTATTAATGTTGAATCACACAGCATTGCATTCAGTGAACTTATGCACGAAAATCTACGGTTACCTTTTGTAATTAAGATACAGAGCAGAAACAGGAACAGGGTGCAAGTAGGGGAAGAAGAGAAGGCATGCTCTTCTTAATTTACTAGAGGCCACAGAAAGCCTTTAAAAAGCAGTATGAATGGGTAAGACAGAGGACCTAGTCAATAGAATCAAAGCATTTATTACCTGTGGAAGCAAATGAAACAAGGAACAGAGAAAGCTGTAGGATGAAGCAGGCTGAAAATACAGTAGAGCAGGGGATGCTAATGAAAAAGGGTAGCTGCTCAAAGAGAACACAGAGTGCCCTTGTTCTCAAGGATGAAAAGGTTGTGGACAGGAAATCAGAGGACACTGCTGATGAGGGGAGTAATGTATTTGAAAACATCATTGTGTAGGGGCTGAAGAAGACAATGACTGCATTTTGGAAAATTCTTTGTTAATCAAGTCAGCATGCATGAGGGCCTGAATGAGATCTTTTGCCATAAAGGTAGAAATTGTAAGGATTGTTCTGTGGACAAGTTAAGGACAAAGAAATGGCAGGTTTTTGGAAATGAATTTGTCATTAGTGATACTGGTAAGTATGGTATCAGAGTGGAAATACTAAAAGCCAGATAGGAAAGCAGCCACAAAAAAGCTGAAAGGGAACAAATTGGTAGCATTTTGCAGTGTAATGAAGGACTTTATAAAGAACAGGAAGGAGAGAAATGGGAAAATGTTGAAAAAGGACAAGAAAACCAAAAGCCAATTTTCTTAGGGAAGTGGTACCTGGAAATGAGAGTTTGAAGGACATATGGGGAGATCTGAGTGGGACAAGAAAAAATTCTTTTTCAGAAGTTGCTCTTCTGAAGAAAGAGATGAGACAGGTTAGTGCTAAACAATAAGATAAAGACAAAACAGATAGTTTGGTACACATCAGAAAGGATTGACAACATGAGTGTGAGCTTCTGACAGAAACAGCCATCACCCATTATCTGTATTCATAATAACATGTGTTATTCTCTTTTGCAAATTGTCAGTTGGGAATGGTTTGTAGCTCCTTCTAAGTCCTCATCATGGGAATTCTTTGGGAAATTGCTGTTTGTTGCAGGTGAAGTGTGTGTTAGTGCCACTCTAGTAATTTGACTGTTTGGATACCACTGTTCTGAGTCTTACAGTTTAATGAAGATGCTTATATACATGAATGAATTTATTTTGACCAGTCCAGAGTTTCTTGCTGAGGAAGGCTATGCATGTCTGATTGGGTAAGCTTTACGGTGACAGGGTGAAAAGAGTGGGCTCAAATTGCTGTGAAGGCTCTGGGCATTCAGGCTTGCTCCTGTAGTGAATGACAACTATGCAGTACTACTGCAGAACAGTTCCCTGCGCAGTGTACTACTTGTGGGAAAGCACAACACTAAACATAAAAAGACTTTCTTTCCCTGGAGATGAGACAAAAACCACTGCATCTTAGACACACTAGCTTCTGAAGTAGGTTCAATTTAGAATCTAGGTCCAAATACAACATGTTAAGGATCACTCAGAAAGAAACATAAGATAATTCCAAAAAAGATTCATTTTGATTCTAACTCACATATGTGAGAGTCTTACTGACTATATGAATCTTTACCATTTCAGAATGGCAGGCTATAGAGCTAAATACATCTTTCCATTGGTGTATATTTTAATAAGATGGATTCTGAGTGTCTCACTAAATTGTTAAGCTCACAGTCTCTCTGAGGGACTGAGGCTGTAAGTTTAATGTAAAATTAATCTACCAGTTAAAAAATATTTTGCATACATGCACTAGGAAAAAAAAAGGAGCCTGTCATCAGTGTGGGCTGTAGCAGCTGTAAGTAACCAGCTGTCTCATTTCAGCTACTATGAAGACTGTCACAGATCAATAGCATTTGTGATTTTCTTTTCTAAGAATCAACACAAGTAAAAGGATAATCCAGAAAGAAATCAAATAGCCTTTATTTCAAATGAAATCCATTATCCATGTGTGGTAGACTAGAAATACCTTTAGTGAGAATCCAGACTTGAAATACTTCTGAGCAGGAAAGAGAGTTTCTGTGCAGTCTAAGCCAAAGGTTCGTGCTGCCTCCAGAGAGAGCATGAGCAGCACCAGCTTCTGCAGAGAAAGTTGCAAGAGTCTGTGTATGGAGTCAAAGCAATTCCAAAATGGTTGGGAAAACAGATTTTTATACTACACAATGAAAAATTGCCTAATGATGTGAAGAACTAGATATTTAATCTCCCACAAGCTCCTTCTCAGCTCTTCTCTTCCCTACAGCTTATCTTCTTTTCTGCAACTTGTGTTCTCTTTATTTCTCCAAAGGTCTTTGTGAAGATTCACATCTGAGCTGGGAATTGAATAATCAAAGTCTCAGTGCCACCATTGTCTTCACTGAATCTAGATGACTTGTATGACGAAAATAATTGGTCCATGTTCCTTGACTAAAAAAAGTTTTCAATTACTATGTTTTATGTTGCAGAAGAGTTACAGTTATGAGAGAGAATTCAGAGAAAGGCTTTGTAGAAAATATTCATTAATCTCAGAAGGTATAATTCTATGAGAAATATTTTCTCTAACTAGGAAAATTATACAGAAAGTATTATTTCTACTTCTTAGCATTCTTTAGGAAAGCAGTTATCCAGTACAGGAATAGAAGTAATAGATAATCAGAATGCTTCCTATCACCTGCACAAGGCAGAATTGCTATACTTTTTCATTTCTTCCTGCTTTCTTTGCAGTATCGCCTCTTGAGCTGCTGCTGACTATTTTCAGAAGGTAGGCTTGTATCATTTAGCCTAAGTCTGTGGAACTACTGATACAGTTCATAGAATCATAGAATGGTTTGGGTTGGAAAGGACCTTTAAGATCATCTAGTTCAAACCCCTGCTATAAGCAGGGACACCTCCCACTAGACCAGGTTGCTCAAAGCCTCATTGAGCCTGGCCTTGAATGCTTCCATGGAGGGGGCGTTCACAGCCTCACTGGGCAACCCGTTCCAGTGTCTCACCACCCTCACAGTAAAGAACTTCTTCCTAATATCTAGTCTCAGTCTACTCTCTTCCAGTTTAAAACCATTTCCCCTTGTCCTCTTGCTACCTGCCTTTATAAATAGTCACTCCCCAGCTTTCATGCAGGCCCTGTTCAGGTACTGAAAGGCCACTATAAGGTCCCCTCAGGGCCTTCTCCAGGCTGAAGAGCCCCAGCTCTCTCAGCCTGTCCCCATAGGGGAGGTCCTCCAGCCCTCTGATCATCTTTGTGGCCCTCCTCTGGACCCATTCCAACAACTCCATATTGTTCTTGTGTTGGGGGCTCCAGAACTGGATGCAGTACTCCAGGCGGGGTCTCACAAGAGCAGAGTAGAGGGGCAGAATCACCTCCCTCGACTTGCTGGTCACACTTCTCTTGATGCAACCTAGGATATGGTTGGCCTTCTGGGCTGTAAGAGCACACTGTCGGCTCATGTTGAGTCTTTCATCAACCGACACCCCCAAATCCTTCTCCTCAGGGCTGTTCTCAAGCCATTCTCCATCCGGCCTGTATCTGTGCTTGGGATTGGCCTGACCGAGGTGCAGGACCTTGCACTTGGCCTTGTTGAACTTCACGAGGCTGGCACGGGCCCACCTCTCAAGATCCCTCTGGATGGCATCCATTCTCTCTAGCGTGTCAACTTCACCACTCAGCTTGGTGTTGTCTGCAAACTTGCTGAGGATGCACTTGATCCCACTGTCCATGTTGTCAACAAAGATGTTAAATGACCACCAGTCCCAACACCAATCCTTGTGGAATGCCACTCGTCACTGGTCTCCGCTTGGACACTGAGCTGCTGACCACCAGTATGACCATCCAGCCAATTCCTTATCCAGTAAGTGGTTCATCCATCAAATCCATTCTTCTCCAATTTGGCGAGGACATCATGTGGGACAGTGTCAAATACTTTGCACAAATCCAGGTAGATGATGTCAGTTGCTCTTCCTTTATCCACTGATGCTGTAACTCCATCATAAAAGGCCACCAAGTTTGTCAGGCATGACTTGCCTTTGGTGAACCCATGTTGGTTACCACCAATCACATCATCTCTATTTTCCATATGCCTTAGTAGGGCCTTCAGGAGGATCTGCTCCATGATCTTGCCAGGCTCAGAGGTGAGACTGACTGGCCAATAGTTCCCTGGTCTTCTGTTTTTACCTTTCTTGAAAATGGGGGTTATGTTTCCCCTTTTCCAATCAGTGGGAACTTCACCAGACTGCCATGACCTTTCAAATATGATGGATAGTGGCTTCACAACTTCATGTACCACTTCCCTCAGAACCTGTGGATGGATCTCATCAGGTCCTATGGACTTGTGCACCTTCAGGTTCTTTAGACGGTCTCAAACCTCATCTTCACTTACAGCAGGCAGATCTACCTTCTCCAAGTTCTTACCACTGCTGTCTGCAACTTGGGTGGTGTGGCTAGATCCCTTGCCAGTAAAGACTGATGCAAGGAAGTCATTGAGCACTTCAGCCTTCTCCATATCCCTCACAATCAAGTCTCCAGTTTCCTTCTGGAGAGGGCCCATATTTCCCCTGACCATGGTTGACTGGTATTTGTGCTTTCTGTGTGCTCACTGCACAGACAGAACTTCCTTTAGAGAATTTTGTATTTCTAGCCCTTTACAACTAGTGATCCAAGAGGGAGATGTAATGTCAGAAAGTAGTTATTAGTCTTTCATTAGGTAGTAAAGATAAGGCAAGTAATTATCCTGACATATTCCATTTCTCCAAATTTAACTCAAGAACTCAAAGTTCGCTCAAAATTAGACCTTTTTGATTTGCAGCACTCTCACAGATGTGTAACCCTAAAGAGACCTCATTAGTTTAAGCTGCTCCGTCTTCACTTGCAGAGCTGACCCTCTGCAGCTGATGTGGCAAATCCCCCTAGCATGCAAACTACCACTGCTTCTTCTGGACAGAATATACCAGCTTTTGAACCTAATTCAAATCCCCTTGAAAGTGACAGAAAGGTTCTTTCTTCAGTAACAGTGTATTACTTTTGCATTTCATGGACTTCAACAAAAAGACTGAGAGTCCTCTTACATCTGTGAAATGAGGTTCATCCACATAATGTATGATCAAATTTAACACAGCTACACAGTAATAAATTAGCCCAATCAAAGTGGCACCAGTATCAGCAGATGCATTTTCAAATACATTTAGCCTGTGAAAACATACAAATATGTAATTAAGAACAAAATAAATCTTCATCAGTGATGGAGCTCAAACTACAGACTAACTCAAACACCTGCTAAGCTATTTGCATCATTAACACCCAAGTTTCATTCCAGTAGAGATGGGGCACCTGCAAAATTCACTCTGCATAAAAGGATCACATGCCTTAAGTTGTTTCCTTTCAGGTATTCCTAATTTTGCGGAATAGTTTTCACCATATAACTTTTTTCCCCCAAAAAATATTTTTTCCCACATTAAAAAAAAAAGAACAACAAACCAAAAAAAGTCTAGAATTAAGATGATAGGGAGAAACTCTTGGGAAACTCAAGAATCACTGTTTAATAAGTAGCAGAAGGCTTGAATTACTTAAGTCCATCTGCTGCTTTCTTTACCTATAATTTGCAATAGATAATAAGAGATAATTTTTCAAGTAAATTGAAGAGCAACAGTTCCTCTGTTTGCAGTTTTTTCCCTGTGTGTAAAGAGATGAGCAACTAATAACAAGTTGATGATATAACATCACTGAGATAAAATTAACTGTATTTAAAATTTCCTAATATAACATGTCAAGGAGTTCTAAATGTACTCGTCCCTTGCTGTATCTTCTGGGGAGTCACATAAAATTCTGTGAACCATCACAATATGCACTTGAAGTTCATAGTGATTTGTATGGTATAGATGCTGGCAAAAGTGGAATATTCCCAATTTTTAAATGGATATTTGTACAGCCTAAATTAATATTTTGTTGTCTATTCCATCTCTGCTGTAGGACAGATTTCAGAGCTGTTCTTGCCATCCAATCAAGAAACATTAAAAAAGACATCTCAAGTTAAAGACAGACAGTTCTATTTTAGAATTGCTTGCTGAATATGACAGGACATTGGCTGACCTATAACTGGAGTGATGGTTGTTACTGTGATAATTCAAAATATATGTTGGAAAAAAATGAAAGCTCTTGATATGTTATATAGAAAGAAAAAAATAATTCCTTTATATCTCCTTAAAGTCTAAAAGCGATAGACAGACATGCTCATAATACCTTAAACTTGTTTCACATTAGTATCACAGAGTTTAATAGTCATCTTGAACAAACTCTGCTTTCTGATGTTATCATGGACCTTGTGAAGTCTGAATTCTTTCAATTTTAAGCTTCAGCTTTTTTAGTCATGGATTTGAACAATCACAACTTTCAGTGATAAAAGAAAGTGTCTATCCTCTGCATTTGTAAAGACAAGACTGAAAGTAGGAAGTCTGGTTTTAGACCAGGTAAATGGAAATATTACAACATGTACTATTTTCTTTAAAACTTTTGATTTTTTAGTTGCTTTTTGATATTTACTCTTGCTTGTGAAGTATACACTCTGGCAGAATCCATATCCATATATATATTTAAAAGTATGATCTTACTTCATTCAAAGACCTATATATGAGTGATTATTTTTGTAATGAATTAGTTACGTTAAACATAGATTAGTTTCTTTCTGATCATTGCTAGTGTATTTCTTTTCCTGTTTTTACTCTAAGAGAGGTCTCAAACCTGAAGGAAATTCAACAAATGTCCTGACATAGGCCCAGTCCAGTTATCTATGGGTGCATATGATCTACATATTCCATTATAGATACAGAGGACTGCAAGACCTATGGAGACAAACCTGGGAGTATTTGTCAATGCACATGCAATATGTATGTTCCAGTAATAAATGCCTGCAGCCTATAAAGGCAGCCCTACCCTGGGCTGCATCCAAAGAGGAGTGGCCAGCTGGATGAGGGAGGGGATTGTCACCCTCTGCTCTGCCCTTGTGAGGCCTCACCTGCAGTACTGTGTCCAGACCTCGAGTCCCCAGCCCAAGAGAGATGTGGAGCTGTTGTCCAGAGGAGGCCATGAGGATGAAAAGAAGCCTGGAGCACTTCTCCTACAAAGAAAGGTTGGGCTTGTTCAGCCTGGAGAAGAGAGGGCTCCAGGAAGAACTTATAGCAGCCCTCCTGTATATAAGAAAGATAGAGAAAGACATTCTACCAATAGTGACACAGCAAGGGCAATAGTTTCAAAGTGAAAGAGTGTGGATTTAAACTAAGGGAGGAAAATTTTCACAATGAGGGTGGTGAGGCACTGGCAGAGGCTACCCAGAGAAGCTGTGGATGCCCCATCCCTGAGGGTGTTCAAGGCCAGGTTGGATGAGGCCCTGGTCAACCTGATTTAGTGAGTGGCAACCCTGCCTGCAGCAGAGGTTGGAAACAGAAGATATTTAAGGTGTGGAAACAGATGATATTTAAGGTGCCTTCCAGCCAAAACCAGTCTATCAGTTTTGGGTACCACAGTACAAGAAGGACATAAAAGTATTAGAAAGTATCCAAAGGAGGGCTACAAATATGATAAAGGGTGTGAAGGGCAAGATGTATAAACAGTGGCTTAGGTCCCTTGGTGTGCTCAGCCCAGAGCAGAGGAGCTGACGGGAGGCCTCATGGCAGCTGCAGCTCCTCACAAGGAGCAGAGGGGCAGCGCTGAGCTCTGCTTTCTGAGGGCAGCGACAGGGCCCGAGGGAATGGCATGGAGCTGTGCCAGGGGAGGGTCAGGTGGAGGTTAGGGATAGGTTCTGCACCAAAAGGTGTTAGGGCCCTTGAACAGGGTTCGCAGGGCACTGATCACAGGCTCAAGCTGCTGGAATTCAAGGAGCGTTTGGCCAGTGCTCTGAGACACAGGGTTTGAATATTGGGTGGTTCTGTGTGGAGCCAGGAGTTGGACTCGATGATCCTTATGGGTCTTTTCCAACTCAGGATATTCTTTGATTCTATGATTTTATGAATCTATAACTTTAACAGGACTTCACTTGCCTTTTATACCTGAGGCTAATTGACTGTACTAACTACTGACTACTGCTAGCATCAGCGCTTCAGAAAGAATACTTCAGAGGCTCTCATCAGGATGAAGTACTTTACACCATGTTACTGATAGCTTTTTAAATTCTTTAATATCCTAATAAACTCTTATTCCCAGTGAAAATGGAAAATAATTTGTATTGTCAATCACCTCAGGTAACAAAAACAGTGATTTTGCTAATACTGCCTGTCACCAAAACCATCTTTGAACTTCTTTGCAACAATTCTGCCTCATCACACTCTCTTCCCTCTCCTACAGTGGTGGAGTTGGCAGCAGAGCTCCATCTTCATTTCATCTCTCCAGCAAGGTCAGTGACAACGAAGACTACCAGCACATTTTCACTGTGCGCTTTCTATGCTTGTTATAGAACCATAGGATCCTTAGAGTTGGAAGGGACCTCTAAAGGTCATCTTGTCCAAGTCCCTTGCAATGAAGAGGGACATCCACAGCTAGATCAGGTTGCCCAGTGCCTGGTCCAGCCTCACCCTGAAAGTCTCCAGGGACGGGGCATACACCACCTCTCTGGGCAACCTGTTCCAGTCCCTCACCAGTCTCACTGTAAAAGACTTTTTCATTATATCTGACCTAAATCTCCTCTCTTCAAGCTTGAAACCATTTCCCCTTCTTCTATCACCCCAAATTCTGCTAAAGAGTCTGTCCCCTTCTTTCCTATAGCTCCCCCTTAGATATTGAAAGGCCACTATCAGGTTACCTCAAAGCATTCTCTTCTCCAGGCTGGACAGCCCCAGCTCTCTCAGCCTGTCCTCATAGGAGAGGTGTTCTATCCCTTGGATGGCTTATTTGGCCCTCCTCTGAATGCACTCCAACAGGTCTGTGCCTCTCCTGTACTGAGGACTCCACATCTGGATGCAGTATTCTCGGTGAAACCTCACCAGTGCAGAGTAGAGGAGCAGGATCACCTCCCTCAGCCATGCTTCTTTTAATACAGCCCAGGATATGGTTGACTTTCTGGACTGTGAGGGCACATTGCTGGCTCATGTCCAGCTTCCCATCTACAGTACTCCTGCCAATGGTTTACAGGCTGGTTCGGCCCGGTTCTGTGACTAATGGGGCAGGGAATCCACGGACCCACACCCCAGGAAAGAGAAAAGGGAAAAAAGGGTGGGGAGATGGGCCTAAGAACAGAACAGTGGCAATGATCTGAGGAGAAACATACTAATTTACTAAATAAGATATTGGAATGCAAAATAACACAATATAATACAATATAATTACAATTTAAGCTAATAAATCCAATACAGTGAGAGAGAGTGTCCAAAATTAAGGTAGGCCTTACTCTAATACCGACGGTGAGACGGCTGGGGAGCGAGATGCTGCTGGGACAAGAGATGGGACGAGAAGAGAGAGTCTTGTGATTTGCAAACAGTTTTATCTTTCCCTCTAACCGGAAAACGGTAACAGGGCAGCAAGGTCCTCTGGGGAATGTAATAGTCCTCTGCTTCTGAGAACCAGGTACATACACTACATGATGTTATGATGTGGAATACCGATAACCAAAAATCATAAAACCATGACAACTCCCAAGTCCTTTTCAGGAGGGCTACACTCAATCCTTTCATCCTCCAGCTTATATTGTATTAAGTCATGGCTGTATTTCAAAGTGTTTCTCAACTTCTGTGTTGGTAATGAACAAGTGCAATCTAATTGGCTGGGTGAGGCCTTTGAATAAGTCTAAACCTGTTTCTCAAACAGGTTTACTACTAACACTAAAAACAACATGACCCTGATTTCATGGAAATAGTATATTATAAATACCACTTTTAGTTACTTTGTGCTTTATGCAATTCTGTTTGCTATGTTATTATACATCTAAACTTCAGACTGTAAATCCCATTATGCTGCGAACCAGAGTACAGTGGTATAAGCCTACTGCTCTTAATGGAAACAACATCAATTTGCGCATCTGCAAACATGGGCACATTGTCTCCTCTCCACTATGACTAGGAAGGACATCTGCTTTTCTAACTTACTGAAGTAGCCTGGATTTTAATAGATGTTCAGGCTACTGTCTGAGGAAGCCATCACCTACTGCTTGATGAAGAGGTAATCACCACAGAACCTAATACAGTCAAGATCAGGATTACTGGATTACTTCATGACAAGAGAAAGCTGTTTCTCCTTTTTGTATATTTTGCAGTGGTGTAAAAGTTTCTAGCTTTCCCAATGGAGAAGGCTGCAGGAATATCCCTGGAGGCTGCCAGGTAGGTGAGAGGGAAAGCTACATCCCACTGATGTGGCACTGAAATCTCAGTAGGCAGACAGAGCCTTGCCAAACTACTACACCCTTCCTAATACGCTACAGTAAAATTATTACCCAGCCCTTGAATAACTGAGTTTTAACATAGACAAAATCAAAGTTAGTGAGGAGATGAAAGGGAATTAGTATAAACCTGATTAGGAGAGGAAGTCTGTGGTACCAGATGCACAGAGAAATAAATATCAAGGTTGTTAAGATGCCAAAACTATGGAGGATTTGAAGGTCATAAAAATCTTACCTAAGGAAAAAGAAACACTTGGGCAGGTGGGATACAGCAGATTGCTTCAGGAAATATGAATTTTGCATTCTGTAGAAATATTCCACTAAGAAAGGAAAAGCCACCTGGCAGTAAAAATTCATGGGTAGATGCTGCACAAACGTTTGGCCACTTCTTATAGACAGACTGGCAATTTGCTGGTAGCCACAGAGAGATTCACAAAATGTACTGTGTTTACACATCAAGATAACGTGAGATTTAGCGTCGCATAAACTTTACAAATCAAAGCCACTAGGTCTTATACCACATAAAAATTATGTGTAGGAATATCTGTCAAATGGTAAGTATTCCTGCAGGGTTTTGGAAAATCCTGAGACACCCATCACAGCTAAACACTTACAGTCCAGTATTAATGAGGCTACTGCAGACACAATTCCTGACAATTAAGTCCAAAGACTCTGAAAGTATTTTTTATTTCCCAATCTTGCTTGCAATAATTACATGAATTCAAACTGCTTACTAACCTGTAGAGATCCCCTGATGAGGAGCATAGGAGTCTGGACTGATTTCATTTCACGCATTCCTTCAGCTCCTAAACAAGACTTTGATATAGGTATGGTCTGAAAAGATGAAAAGGTATGGTCTGATGTAGGTATGATCAGAAAAGCATGTGTGGCTCAAACCATCAAAATGAAATAGGTTGGTATTCTTATGAACACATTTGGATTTAGAAGACTACGAAAGAAAAATAAGTCTCTGAGAGCAACACAGCTAATAGAAAATACTTATGGGCAAGGGAAAAAAAAGAAACAAGAATTAGTAAAAATAAATGATAAGATGTTCAACATAAATGGATATAGGCTTGATAGGCAGCTTAGAAAAAGATGGCAGACAAACAGAAAATGATAGAGTTTTGTGAATTATTTCAGTGGCAAAGGATCAGTAAGATCCAGCCCTCAAACTTGTTTGCTCTCCTTAGGCCAATATGAAAAATAAGTGAAGCTCTGCACTTTTGTTATAGATCATGTGGATTTTCATTTGAAATATAAAACAGCTTAATAATGCTGGGAATAAAGAAAAAAATCATGTGGCTAGTGTGAAGACAGAATATGGGAAGGAAAAAGGGAATTGTTGGTAATCTAACACATGAAGCAAGTGTAAAATATCTGCTTATCTGTTAAAAACAAGTATTGAAAAGCATTGGAAGCACTGCTGCTACTCTGGAAAATAATGTGGGAACCAGAACCCAGTCCAGAAGACAAAGAAAGTAAAATTATGTGGGGGATTCAGACAATCCTAAAAACCTGACTAGGATCACATGCTGCCAGTCCCATGCGAATCCTTTAGTACACGTTATTTTGAGCCTATAATAGCAACAAAAAGATGATTTTATCCCACCTACTTTGGAATTAATAGTTATTTTATCTTGTTTTGTTTTGTTTTTATGTTAAGCATTTCTTCAAACCAAGTGAAAAATGTCAGGTAGGATTCACCCTGAACTTTAATGTTCAGATACTGACAACATGAACATCACACAATTGCCTAAACAAGCTCTGAATGCCTCTCCATTCCCTTATGAAGAGCCATTCCTTCCAGGATCTCCATCCTGGTATCAAATGTTCTGTAATTCAGAAGCAGGAGTCAGTAGAAATCTCTGCTACAGAAGATAATAAAGAAAAAAATTTTTGTGTGTGTGTGTGTGTTTGTGTGACTGTTTCTTAAGGAAGGATTGGTGAGTTTCTTGATCTGAATATCAAAAACAGTGAGTCAGTCTGCTCTCAGAACACAAGAGGTTCCCCCTGAATATCAGGAAACACTTCTTCAATATGTAGATAGCTGATCAAGTTGCCCAGTGAGATTATGGAATCTACCTTCTTGGAGACATTCAGAAGCCTTCTGGACATGATCTAGGGCAACCTGCTCCGAGTGTCCCTGCTTGAGCAGAGGAGCCAGACCAGAAAACCTCCACAGGTCCATTCCAACATCAGCTATTCTGTGATCACTCTAAGAGTGATCACTCCTGAGCTTTGTTGATAAATTTATTATTGGGTAACAAGTTGATATGTGCTTACATCTGGGACATATGAGAGTTATGGTTGTACATCCATACAGCAAAGAACAAAACTACTTATATCTCACCATATTCTTGTCTCACACATGCAGTCTACCTAGCTCTAGCCTGATTTGGTGCCAATATTTATAAACTTTAAACATCTTGGCCTGACTTGAGTTCAGACAAGAGTACTTGCCTTTCTTGAAAAAATGCCAGTAAATGACAATGAAAAGCCTGCAGACAAAAGAATAATATTATCAGTACAAAAAAATTAAAACATCCAAAGCCAGTCTATATGGGTTGGAACTAGATCATTAAGGTCATCTTCAACACAAGACATTCTATATAAGGATCTATTTTATTCAGGAAATGAAAGTTGCCATAGTAATATTGACATTCTTGAAAAAATTCTTCCAAAGAAAAACTCTTGCCTATAACAAGTAAAACATTACTTAATTCCTTCAAATTATGGCAGAATTGAACCCTATACACTTAAATGAATTTGCAAGTTTTCTCTAGGGCTATGTTATCATTTCTAGATGTGCCAGATGGAATCATGTTTGCTTATGCAATGGAGCTTTACAGTAGGTCATGCCTTTTCACCAAATAAGGAGGTACCATATAAAGTACTAAGAAAGCACAGAATTTGTTATTGTGCTGCCTTAACAGAACTCTTTCAGCTCATCTCTACCAAAAGCGTATCATATTCTGAAATCATAAGCTCCATCAACAAAATCTGAGTACATGATAATTGAGAGATACTGCACATACTTAATCTGACATACTTCTCAAATTATATTACAGTAGATTGCAATTCAATCAGGCAACCACATGGTAAGTAAAACATCCCTTTCTTAATTAACATCTGTTTATTGGAGGTGCATTAATTATTAGTGTGTTGAACTATATTGAAAGTAATTTTGTGTTTTGAGATGGCAGAGATTATCTTCTTTTAAATTTCTAATGTGGTTTTAATTTCCAATTTAACGGCACGTAATTAAGAATATTTCCATATAGTTAATTCAAAGGGTCTTTTGTAGAATACTATGTTCTTTGTATGTTTTCAGTCTCAGATGTATAAGATGATAAGAACAAAAGTGTTAACTAAAGCCTGTACTTCTATTTTTAAATCCTACTAAGTTATAGCTTTGCCTACTGCTTTTTTCAATTTTATTATTAAAAGGAAATAATAAATATCAAAATAACATTGACTACACCTGGCAGCATGTGATAGGCCTTTTAAATATTGAGATGTATTGATACTGAGGAGTGACATTTAATTTTAGGTTTTATCCTTATAAGCATTTATTTAGTACAGCAAATGAATACCTTGGTAGCCGTTGTTTCTAACACTGCACGAGATGCAGGGTTTTGCAGCGAAGCTGCAGAATAAAATTATATGTTTGATGTACGAAACTAACTTGAGAAAGAAAACTATTTACACTCCACATTCAAAACACCAGATTTTTTTGCTGGAATTTCACATTTACTTTTCCTTCCACCATGAATTATTTAGACAATAAATGTTTGGTTGTCATTTATGTGCACCTGAGGTATTGTGTAAGTAGTATATAATATGTTCCTTTTTTTTTTTTCAGGTGAAGGCAGATAGTATACTTCAAAGTCAAAATGATTTCTAAATTGGCCATGGACCCTATAACTTCAGCTGGGTTTATGGTTTGAGAAATTTAAAGGAAACTTAAATGTGTTACTTTAGTTAGATATGAAGTTAGTCCATTAAGTTTTCAGGCACAATTAGGCTCTCTTGGAGTCCTTCCTTAGGATGCAAATAATGTCTTACTGGAGGATAAATTTCTTATTTGACCTTCTGTTTCCCATTTGCACTGCATGATAGACTTATGAAGTGGCCTGAATGACTTTCACTGAGAAAGCAGTGGAAAGACAGTAACAAACTTCTGTGGGTATATACACTTCTGATACTTCCGAAAATTTTGTTTATTTGTTCATATATGCAGTTACTTGTTTGAAGCAGCAAGGAAGTGTGTTCATTCACTGAAGCAGCAAGGAAGCAGCCAGGAGATGGTGGCTCAGGAGGGATCAAAATACTTGCTGAGATTTTGATGTAAATAAAGAGATGAGTCTATTATTGTTTATTGTACTGAGGAGGAATGAAAGGGCCTTGGATCTGCTTCTTCTGTGTTGTCTGTGATGAGCAACATTCCACTCATTTGTCTACAATTTAAACCATCAGCAGTGCCAGACCTTCCTCACTGTATTCAGCTTACTAATTTGTTTGAGCTGTTGTTTATATACGAGTGCATGTTTAGAACCTGTGTCAAAACAAATGGTCCTTTTCTACTCTTTAATTTAAAAGTATACGCTCTTTTAATTTAAAAACTATATAATCTGAATTTTTACTAATACCTTTTAACTCTGCTTCTATCAGCTTACTTGCTGTGTATGTTTTCTGCAGCTTAGTAACCTTGAACTTTATGTTAACATACTGAGCCACTTTGTTTTGTGGAACTAGTTATAAAATAGTATGCTCAATCAGAGAGACACTTTTCACAGTATTTTAAATAATCGTGATGCTAGAGAAGGAAGAACAATCTGAACCATTGAGTTGAAATGATTTTTAATGTAGAGGTTTCAGCGTCTGTGCAATAATAGAATATTCTAAAAAGATGCAGATTATTTTAGAGGTAAAGGTCTGCATTTTCAAAGAGCCATTAATAGAATTAGGTACAGAACTCCTTTGAAGATGCTTTGAAATTTCCAGCTTAATTTTGTTTACCTCTGTGGAGTGAGTCATCAGAGTACAAAAGAAATATAAAAAAAGGGGGACTCACCTTTCTAACCTATGTACTTGTGGATTTAGACAATTTAGAGGGAGTTCAGAGGGTTTTATCATCCCTTTCATCCAAGGCTGCTCTTTTTGCTTCATGGAAGTTTTAGTAGGTCACAGCTTAATGGCTGTTTCCTTCTTCAACATTATAAAAAGTGTTTCACTAGTTTTAATGTGCTGGCAAGTAAGACAACCCAAAGGTTTCTGCTACAAAAGGTGGGATCTCTTTTTGTCCTCTTTTAATTAAGAGTCCTTTCTAGAACAGAGGCAAAGAAGTCTTGCCTCTTAGCTCAGAACACAGACTAGTGGTGGATAAAAAGATCCAGCCAAGGAAAAGTTATAGAATCATAGAAAGATTTGTGCTGGAAGGACATTAAGGATCACCTAGTTCCAGCCTTTCCGCTAGATCAAGTTTTGCTCAAAGCTCCATTCAGCCAGGCCTGCAACACTGCTAGGAATTGTGCATCCACAATTTCTCTGGACACAAGAGACTCTAGTTTTCTTGTAGGTCCTGTTAGGTACTGAAAAGCTGCTATAACATCCCCAGAGACTCCTCTTCTCTAGGCTAAATAACACCAACATTCTCAGCATTCATGAGAGAGGTGATCCAGCCTTCTGATTCTCATGGACCTCCTCTGGTCTTTCTCCAACAGTTTCATGCTTTTCTTATTTTAGGGGCCCCAGAGCTGAACACAATACTCCAGCTGAGTTCTCACAAGAGTGAATTAAAATCAACACCTTTGACCTTCTGTTTATGCTTCTTTTGATGCAGTCCAGGATATGGTTGACTTTCTGGGCTGTAAGTGCATGTTTCTGGCTCACACTGACTTGTTCCTCAACCAACAACCCCAGCCTCAGGATTGCACTCAGTCCATTCTCCACACAGTCTTTATTTGTGCTTGAGATTGCCCTGCACAAAATGAGCCTGCACATGACCTTGTTGAACTTCATGAAGTTCACACAGGCCCACATCTCAAGCCCATCAGGGTTCCTCTGGATGGCATCCCCTTCTTTCAGTGTGTCAACCACACCACACAGCTTGGTGTTGTCAGCAAACTTCCTGAGGGGTGCACTCAATCCTACTGTCCATGCCACAGACAAAGATGTGAAATAGTGCCAGTCCCAATACCAGCTCCTCAAGTACACCGCTCATCGCTGGGCTCCCCCTGACCATTAGCTGTTGACCTCTGAGTGGTCCATCTATCAAATCCATATCTCTCAATTTCAGAGACAAGGGTGTTATGCAGGACAGTATCAAATGCTTTGCACAAGATGGTGTCAATTGCTCTTCCCTTATCCACCAATGCTGAAACTCTATTGTAGACGGCCACCAAATTTGTCAGGAGGATTGCTCTCAGTGAAGCCAAGTTGTCTGTCTCCAATCACTTCTTAGAATAGAATCATAGAATCATAGAATCACCAAGGTTGGAAAAGACCTCCAAGATCATCCATTCCAACCGTCCACCTATCACCAATATTTCCCCACCAAACCATGTCCCTTAGTACCACATCTAAACATTTCTTGAACACCTCCAGGGACAGCAACTCAACCACTTCCCTGGGCAGCCCATTCCAGTCACTGACTACTCTTTCAGAAACAAAATTTTTCCTGATACTCCCGAACCTCCCCTGGCACAACATAAGGCCATTACCTCTAGTCCTATCACTAGTTACACGGGAGAAGAGGCCAACCCCCACTTCACCACAACCTCCTTTCAGGTAGTTGTAGAGAGCTCTAAGATCTCCCCTGAGCCTCCTGTTCAGATGAGTGCCCACCGTTTCGCCATGAGGGTCAGTTGGGATGAGTGTCTTTGACCACTGAAGATGGTAATGGAAAAGTTCTGGTTGCTGGGTTATGTGTACGCTAAGTCTCCCATCCAGACACCCTCCTGTGCAAACTGTTATGCCATGCCCTGGTCCCTGCACTCCTGGGGCTGCCTTCTGTAGCTATGGGGATTGCTTCCAGCAATACCCAGGTCTCTTTAGCTGCTCCTGATATGCCACTATGCTCCTCTGTATACCATCTTCAGTCACTTCTTAGAATAGAATCATAGAATCACAGAGTCACCAAGGTTGGAAAAGACCTCTAAGATCATCCAGTCCAGCCGTCCACCTACCACCGATACTGCCCTGCTAAACCATATTCCTCAGTACCTCTGTGCTTTCCTTGTATACCATAATCCCCCACTCCGCCACAGAACATGCCTGCACTGGTGCTCATTACCCAAGTGCTTGGTAGTTTTCTGGATTTAGACAACACTGTGTGCAACTGAAAAAATGCCATAAAATGTAAATACCAGGTATTGCATCCCTCATTTCTGAAGGAGATTCTTTTACTACAAAAAGTCATTCTATGGAAATTTCAAGCCCTATTCCTTAGATCTTATTTACTTTAAAGCCTCAATTTTTGTTCTTGTTGTTTTAGTGTTTATCAATGCTGCTTCATTGCTCTATCAACAGACTGAACATCTTGGAGTATGCAGACTGTCGCAAGTGGAGGTTTTTGCTGAAAAGCAAGAGAGATTCCAGAAGCCTCTAAGATACACAAGAGAACGCTGTGCATAGCATATAGCTGGGGATCTTGGCAGTAAACAGGTAATGTTATTTTATTTTTCAGCTGAAATTTTAATACAAACTGGAAAAAGCTCTTAGCCTCCAACTAAAGCCAACTTTAAAGCCAGTAAATCCTGGTGCAACACAGATTAGGTCCAAATTACAATGGACAGAAAAATATACTGTCATTATTCATTGAAAAGAACAGCTTTTTGTTATACAACCCCCCACCTGTTTGGACAGTCAGAATAGATATTTGTTTGGATTCTGTAGCTGCATCAGTACCAATATAGCAGCAAGTGCTTTCATCAGCTGGACTATTGCCTATTCATGAAACAAAATTTGGGGAAAAAAAGTAAGAAAGAAAGAATTTAAAGTACTTGAGCAAAATCCAACAAATTCCATTTTATTTCTTAATGGAAGCAGTCAACCAGATTTTAATGGGCTTAGGGAGTAGAATAGGTCAGTAAATTAAAGACAGGAGGTAAGACACCTTATCCTGCTGAGAGCTTGTCTGCCCTTAGCCATTGTAATGACCCAAAAAAACTTTAGTGGCAGGAAAAAGCTATTAATTAGAAGGGACTGGAAGTAAACTGAGCAATTGCCTCTGTTTAAGTATTCTTCTCTTAAAATAGACAGATATGAGAGACATCTTTATATACTGTGCAAAGGAAATGCAGTATATAGTTCAATATAATCATTACCCTCTTATGACACTGAAAGAGTGAGAAGACAATGATACTGAATGACTACTATAAAATTCTTCACCAAAACAGCATCTTATGTTTTTAGTACCTGTATCTCATTCTTACTTTTCCAGGCAGTAACCCTCTAGTTTCTCATAACTGCTACTTTTCTACCTCCTTGCTGCCTTGCAAATTGTGATCTCCCTGTAATGTTACAATTTTTTTATGCCAGCTGTGAGCTGATCTAGGCTTTAGCAACTTAGCTGCACAATATACTAACTATATTTGTATCACCTATGTAGTCTTTTTCTCCTCATGTACTCAGCTAGCTGAGATTTGGGGAGTGAATATTCACATTATCCATAAATTAGATAGGCTGTTCTGTTTTACTGCTGTTTTCATTAAAATTCATCTCTCAAACTTCCATCCCCAAAGAAATGAGTCTACTTAACTTTTTATTCCTGAATAAAATACTGAAGAATTTTTTGTATCTTCCTTTATGACTCTGATTATATTTTTCTTCTGTACGGATTGTCCCCGCTAATGAAATTTACACTTGAATTTTCCTAACTTGCAAAGCAGGCCACCTTAAGACATTCTATGTTAGAAAACATGCTTTGGATCATTGGCTTCTGCCTTTCACACCTGCATCTGAAAATACTGAGAAGCAACTAGAAATACACAGCACTGCATCATCTATGGGCAAACTATTTGCAAATTGTCTCACATGCAAAACAGTCTGCTTTTGCCAGGATTTCAACTACAGATTGCATTTTTCCCAAAGAGAGTTTTGTGTCCTGCTTTGTGACAGCCGAGAAGGAAAGACAGTGATGCTTAAGAAGTGGTCAGTGACCTAATCACCCATTGTCAGGTGTACTATGCATACAAGCAGTACAGCCAGTAACACACTTTGACGGCATTTTTGTTAGATGTTTATTTTTGTGATACACTCTTCACTATTAACAAAGTTGGTTGTTGGGTCTTCTTCCCATGACAATCAGTCAACCCCCTCCAACTTGACAGCTTGACAGAGATTTTGGAAGACAGTGCAGTGGAGAATGTAGAATAGCTGGGGTTTTTGTTTGTTTGTTTTTGTTTTTAATTTTTCCAGAATAAAATAGTATTTTTGTTCACAACTGGGAGTGAAATATGATATCAAACCACCAAAAAGAACAATGGGGACATTAAGAAAAACTGTTTTGTCTGAATGCTTTCTTGGGCTAGTCAGAAATAAAAGCTATTGTACAGAAGAAGAACATATGAGGCTGCTACAGGCAGCAGCATCAAGTGTGGCAGTGGAGCACAGAGACACTGTGCATGCCACAGAGAGAGGAAATATGGAAAATTACACATACCACCAAGAGGTTTGATTTTTCAAAATCCAGTCCATTTTGAGAAGTTTGTATACTGTAACTTGATTCAGTGTGACTATTTTGTATTTTGTTTTTCACTGTTAGTTTAATTCAATACCAATACTGGTTACTCTTTCACTCTAATGTGAAAATGATGGAGAGAGTGATTTAAATTCAGTAGTTAGTCTGCGATTTCACAGAATCAACATGACTAGCAGTGAAGAAAACAGAAAGGCAGCTGAGTGAGTAAACGAAAGAGTGAAAAATTAAATGCTATCAATGTGTTAAGGAACATGACAGAAGAATTGCCTTTCATTTCCAAGTGCAGAAAAACACTTTCTTTTGAAGTTAACATATGCCATCAAGAAGATTCACCAGTGTCATGGTTTTATGATTTTCGGTTATTGGTACTCCACATCATAACATCATGTAGTGAATGTACCTGGTTCTCAGAAGAAGGACTACTATATTCCCCACGGCACTTTGCTCCTCTGTTACCATTTTCCAGCCAGAGGGAAAAGATAAAAGCTCGCAGTATAAAAACTTGCAGATCACGAGACCTCGTCCCTTTTTCCGCCGTCTCTCGTCTTGGCAGCACCTCGCTCTCCAGCCATCTTATCGTCGGTAGTAGAGTAAGGCCTACCTTGATTTTGGGACATTCTCTCTCTCTGTATTGGATTTTATCAGCTTAAATTGTAATTATATTGTATTATAGTGTGTTGTTTTACATTCCGATATTTTATTTAGTAAATTAGTTTGTTTCTCCTCAGATTGTTGCCGCTGTTCTTTGCTCTCAGGGCCATCTCCCTACCCTTTTCCCCTTTTCCCTTTTCCCGGGACGTGGGCCCTTGGGTCCCCCGTCCCCTTCGTCATGGAATCGGGCCTAACGCCCGTAAACCATTGACAACCAGCTACAGTGGGACATGAAGGAAACTTGATCTTTTTGAAAGAACAGGTGCTGCCTTCATCCTTGAAAGGTAACCAATGTGGATATTTAATAACTGTTTGATTCCCTTCAACATCATTTTTGCTCAGGAGCAGATTTTATTCATACTAATTGCTAAACAAGGATGTAAGGATGCTTAAGAAAAAAAGATAAAGATTTAAATATGATAGGAAAGTTGCTTCTTCATATGCCATCATCACCTTCAACATTTCAAAAGAAAGTACTACGAAGATATGACCAAATAATTTTCTCTCTAGATGCACTTCTTCCAAACAACTGCAACTCTGGTGAAATACTAGCTGTTGCAAATAGAAGATTAAATGTGAGATCAACACTTTTACGGGCCAGACTCTAGGACTTCCACAATAACTACCGATTTTCTCTAGGGAGAGGTTACATATTCAGAGCTCTTCATCCTGTGTTGAAGCTAAAATGCCTTTGGGAACATTGTAAGTGAGACCAGGCAATGCTACAAACGGAAAGGCTGAAAGAAGGAGTGAAAGGTTAATGTGAAAACCATTCTTCTGTCATCCTGAAGATACCTCTTTTTAGACTCTTCATTTTTGCCATGTACAGAAGACAGCCTGAAATGAAAATGCCTGTCACTCTCTTTCATACATCCTGTGTCTCACACTAACAAAAAGGCTTGCTTCTGCATGGACTTCAGTGAATGCCTTAGTGAAACTCTTTGTGGATTTGTACCTAATATAAGCAGGGCAGGAACCTCGTCATTGCGTATTATAGCTGTACGTATTGATGCTTCTCCCTGTTTTCCTGTTTTATCCTCTTGGGAAAAAACAACCATTGTTCCATGTTCACTCTATAGAGGGAATAATACTCTTTACCAACAAACCATGTGCAGAAAGAACGAAGGGTCTTGGAGACAGAGGAAAACTGAGGATCTGCTCTTGCTCAGAGTACTTTGTTTTCACCAGAGGATTACCAGAAGGAAATAAAGTCACTGCAGGGACATGAGGTGTGGAAAGACCAATAAAGTGGAAAGATTCAAGAAGTTTCTCCTGGTTCAGTTCACATCTTTTCAGTCACTCATGCAGTCACTTGTATTTGAGAAAGCTCTTTTGCCATTCTGCTTCCATGTTCTGACAGATGGCATGGCAATGCTCTGATATTTTTCATATGCCTGAATTGGGGCAACATGAGCAGCATTAGATAAAGTTGTGAGGTGCTCATTTAGAGTCTGCTCTGAAAAGCAGGCAACCTGAGCTCAATTATTCCTGCTATTGGCAGTCCCTGAGAGGCATATGCAAAGGATTTCAGAGGTGAAGCATTCTCATCACTGGATAAGCTGTTCCTCAGAAACAATAACTTCTAAACAGTTCAAATTGTACCTATTGAGTTGCTTGCAATATGGATTCATCCAGTCAGATAACTTGTCCAGTCTGACGCACTGCCCTCAAACTCCTCTTGGTCATTGCACTTCCTCAGTGTGTGCTTAAATAACTAAGCAGTTCATCTTTTTGTGAAAGGTGCTAAAATGTTCTCTGGCACAACTGTTAGACTTAAAAGCCTGACAGTTTTCAGCAGAAAATCCTTTCCCTTATTGAAAATGGCATAACATTGGCCTTCGTCTGCTTCTGTGCTATCATCTACACAATGTATGCCAGTTGTACATGCAATTTGAATATCACTCTGGAGATGTATCTCATGCAGTCATGCTAATTTCTTCTAAACCAAAAAATAAGTCTTTGTTAAAATGCTGCACTGTCAAAAAATGGAGCAGATTTTTTCTAGACATTCAATTCCAATGAATTCAGTTACATGTCACTGTACTTTGCTTTAAGTGATTATTTAAAATGAGTTTGAAAGTACTCACTGTTACCTGAAATTTATGTGAAACATTGATTCTGATTTAACATCCCCCAAAAAAATAGAAAATTGAGAGGGTAGGTGTAACTTCTACAAGAAAGCTTTTCCACTTCCTGCAAATCTCCAAGTGCCATAAGTTGAATACAGTAAGAGTTAAAGTGTATTATATACTAAAGTAAGAGAAAAAATATTCAAAAATACTGCATAAGCTTTAATATCCATATCTAGCTATCATAAATTTACCTACAAGGAGGTATTTCTGTTCCTCTGTCTAATGTTATTGAGTCTTCTCATGCAGTCTTTGAACAAAAAACAAACTTGAAGGGCATTAGGTCATATACTAAATAGAATTTTCAAGGAAAAAATAATCATTTGTACAGGCCTGTTGTCTCACCTGTTACCTTCCCTGTGTTTATAGCAACAAACTTTATTTATTATATTGCAAAGGTTATTTAAAAACTGACTTTGACACACAGACTAACAGGTCTTGATGAAACTGAGCATTCAAAGTTAAAAATGTTTCATGTTCAGAGTACTGCACAGATGTGCCTTTTTCTGAAGTTGCAACTACAGGTCATTAAAATACTAATTGAGTTGGACTAGTCTATAAATAGTTATGTATTCTTTGACAGATACTTTATTCAAATTGTGAATAAAATGAAGTCAGCTTGCTTGTAGCAAGCACATTTAGAACATTTTGTTGTTGTCTGTTTCAGAATGTTGTTCAGAGGACAGTATAACAGCGAGCTATTAAGCCACACACTCCATTTGCGGCACACCTCCTAGAAAAGTGAGAGAAGTTGTCCTTCTGTATTGTTTTGTATTTCTACTGAATCATAGTGGAGGTGGTATATCAAAGCTGAAAAATCAACTTGTGATGTGATTCTCTTTTTACCCAGTGTCTTTGCATACAGCACTGCAATGCTGACTACAACATGCAGTAGTTTGTGTTAGGATTGCTGGACTGCAAGTAACTCGTGGTTACAGCAATCACAAATAGGCAAAATGAAGGCATTATTTATACTGATGCATTGCATGTTACAATGTGAAGTGGCTGTACAGACAATATCTACAATAAATGTTATGTTTCTCAGTGATATTCAACCAAGAGATGTATTATTACATACATAGATTTTGCAGCGTATTTTTTTCTAAAGATACAGAAATGCTCTGTGGCAGCACTTTAATATAACTGAAGTGAATACAGTTGTACCTGTGTACAGGTACTTGCCTCAAGTGTGTTGTTTCCTTTTGTAAAGCTAAATGAATATCTAGGATTGAGAGGAGTCTAGTGGTTTGCTGGAGCACTGTAACAGACTCTCTGATTTGGGGTTTTCACTGTTTGAATACTTTCACATATCATGTTTCCTGTATCTGGTCTCTGTGGCTTTAAAACACAATCTCAATACACCACTGCATATTCCTTGATTTTGCTTGCACTAAAGCATGAGCTAGGTCAGAGCTCAAAACCATCCATCTATCCCTCTCCAAAATGGAACAACAAATGTGTTATTCAAAGAGAAAGTGGACAGCAAAATCTCAGGCTGATGTCAGCAAAGTAATCCCCAAGAGTCTGCTTAGTGGTGAAACTTTTTTCCTGTTTGGAAGCTCAACTAAAGTTACACCTTCATTCTCAATTATCCTGAAGACAATACAGAACTTAAAATGCTACAGAGACATTTTTATTATTTGAATAATCCCTTGACAACTTCTGAAATGGGGACCAAATCCACATGCATTTTTATTAGCCTAGAGTGCATGAGAATTGCAGCATCAAATTGGGGAAATATTTAGAAGCTTCAATAGCATTGACAAAATTATTTCAGCTAGTCCCACCTAGAAAATTATGTCATACATGGATTTAGGGAAGACTCACGTTCCCTCCTGATCCAGAGCAGCTGCTGGTCTTTTTTAAACATGGAAAGGACAAAAAAAAATTATCTTAACTTTCATTATAAATGAGTATTGAGTACCCCTAAAGTACAATGCATTGTGGTCAAGACTGTTAGGGAACCTTGGCAGACCTTCCATAGTAAAGTGAGACTACAATGACACAGTGCTAGATTATTAATCTTCATAGATAGTCTTAAATTTATGCATTTTGCTGGTGAGTTGCCTTCAGAGAAAGGCTAGCACCTAGCAAGAATTCCATCTGCCTGCAGACACAGGTTACATTTTCTTTTCCAAATAAAAGAATTGAATTAGATGCTTCATTCCAGGCAACAATAGGTTAATCTGCACACTGAATTCTAATCTGCCTGCAGGCCAAGAGCCTCTCTCATTGGTGAAATGTAGATCAGACAGACCCAAATATACACAGGATAGGGCCTGACAAAAGTGTCTTTATCAGTGCTATCAGAGGTCTACCACAATAAAACTGTTAAGGTTTTATAAACAGTTTAATAAAACTGTTAAGGTAAGTGACGCCATTCTGGAAGAACATAGAACCAATTTTTACATAACTTTAATGTTTGTTTTAAATTATATGGAAACCAAATTCTAAGTTACATTACTAGCTTACATCACTCTGTACTTGTAAGTACTATAATACCTGTCACACAAAATATTAAGTCATTTCTATTGCACGTTAACAAAATGAATTACTTTGCCTCTGGTCACAACAATATTTGTCATGATATAAATAAAAAGCTATCCTTATCCAGTAAGGATACCAAGGCAGGCTGTCAGATGGCTATGGAGATTTGAAGGTGATAAACATATGTATTAAACAAACTGCGTACCTTGTTTTTCTTTAAGATTTATGTCTTTCAAATTATTATTAAAAAGTGAGCTGGACTCAATAAGTGTCAAAACACTTGATGAGTTGGAGTGAATTAGAAATGTAGCACCTTTTTTTCTGTCCATAGTGGGTCATTAATCTACAGAAAGTCATAGATTTGTTTTGTCTTTTATTTCAAATCTATTGATATTACCAAACACTCTGACTCGTCCTACCTTAAAGTCTTTTTTTAATATCCTCTAAGCATGTATTTTCAAACAAATGAATTAATTTTCATTAAGTATTACAACATACGTATTTTCAAATATATGGATATGAAATTTTATTGGCATATTACACTGTTATCAGCCAGGACTAACAAAAAAATACCAATTCCTGGAGCAGTGTTTTTCTGCCTGCTCATAAATATGGTGTACAGAATTTTACCTTCATTATATTTACTGTAATTCTTCTTCAAACTTTCTTTACAGATTCCTGTTTAACACAACCCAACTTGTGACACTGAATTAAACAATTTAGTTAAATATTGTGCTTTGTAGCCCCTCTTAGGTGAGTAAAATCTGCAAAGAAAACACCTTCCTCTATAAAATATTTCTATATTGATCTTTCTTCCTTATTTCATGACTAGCTTTTGGCATATATTTATGCTGACCCTCAGCTGTTTTAGAAGTTTGAGTTTCCAAATATGAGTTACTCTCAATGGAAACCTGACTAGTACAGATGTTTAACTTTCATGGTTCCAGAAGAAGTCAAATCAGACTGTCAAAGCTCATCGCAGTGCTTTTTAAATACAGAAGGCTGTCTCTGATGATAACGGTACAGACTTACTGTGCCAAAACATTATGGCAGCCTTTTATAGTTGAAAATTACAACAATCTCATGATGTCATATTGTAGATATTAAACAAAACCATTATAGCACTATGAAATCAAAACCATTTGGTCAGCTCTTCTTCAACAGGATCTGCCTTTTCCCTGGTAGAAAGGAGTTTCTGGTTTTTATGCATCTCAGTTTTACGTAAGGCCACAGGTTCTACCTCTCAAGTGATATCTCTATGAAAAGAGATCTTAAAAGCATTCCATGGATTCTGCTGTGAATCAAGTAATTTTATATCAGGACTTCAGAAATACAGAATTCACTGTTCAGCTCTGGGATGATTAGGTGGATTTAACTAATAAAAGAACACTGTACTTTAGGATTTTATGATTTAATGGTGAGTATAACATAGGGATACAGATGTATTATATTTTCTGATATGGACTGCTGCTGGAAGTAATCTGTATATTTTCAACAGTGATTTTATCTAGTTTTGACATACTTAGCAAGATATCTAATGCACTTGATGTCGTGGATGTTGTTTCATAAGTTTTCTATAATCTGGTTAAGTGAAAAGCATCTCTGTTGCCCTCTGCTAAGAAACTGTAATGAATCTACATGAATATTTAAACACTGGTTTTAGTTACTGTGAGATACGACTGTCTCCTATGTTGGCAGAAATTCATTTTGTACATATGTATATAATTATCCCATAGTTGAATTAAGAAACCATAATATACATCTAAATTGATTTCTGTAATATAACTAAATAGTTTATTAGATATCAAACATTCATATGCATTTGATAAAAATAAATATGGTTAAAATTGCCGGCCTAGACACTAGTATCTGTTTACATTTTTTTTCCTGTATCAAGCATCATTAAAAAATCTTTTTTCCTTTACATTTTAAAAACATCTGTCTTAGTTTAAGCTGGGATGGAATTGTTTCCTTCAGAGTGTCTGCCATGATGCTATGTTTTTGTTCTAGGAAAAAAACAATGTTGATAATCTGCTGACGTTTACAGTTGCCTACTAAGCAGTGTTGTATAGAGCCAAGGCCATTCGCAACTCAAGGAGCTGGGAGGAAACAGAACAGCTGACTTAAAGTGGCCAGAGGGATATTCCATACTGTATGACACCAAGTGAAAGGAGTTTCGAAGGGAGTGGGAGTTCATTTCTCTCTCTTCCACTGCTTGGGGAGCTAGCTGGGGAATCGTTAAAGGGTGGTGAGCAATTATTTGTGCATCACTTGTTACATACATTTATATAGTTATGTAATCATAATTATTTTCCTTTTGTCTACCTTAGTAAATAGTTTTACCTCAGCCTACAAGTTCTACTTTGTTTTTTGATTCTCTCCCCCTTCCCACTGGGAAGGGAGGGAGGGAGTGAACAACTGTGTGGCGCTCAGCCATCTGCTGGGTTAAAATACAGCATTCTCTAGCTTTTTTTTCCCTTACGATAATGAGAGATAATCATAGAACTATGGAATCATAGAATGGCTTGGGTTGGAAGGAACCTTAAAGATCATGTAGTTTCCAACCTTGTTATGAGCAGGGCTGCCACCCACCAGATCAAGCTGCCCAGAGCCTCACCCAACTTGGCCCTGAACACTTCCAGGAATGGGGTATCCACAACTTCCATGGGCAGCCTGTGCCAGTGCCTCATTATCCTCTGTGTAAAAAATTTCTTTCTAACATCTAACCTAAATTTCTTCTTTTAGTTTAAAGCCATTTGCCTTTGTCATAACACTATCAGAGCATGTAAAAAGTCTGTCCCCCTCTTGCTTATAAGCTCCCTTCAAGTACTGGAAGGCTGCAATGAGGTCTCCCCAGATCACTCTCTACTCCAGACTGAAAAAGCCCGACTCCCTTAGCCAATCTTCATAGCAGAGGTCTCCAGCTCTCTGACCATCTCCAAGGCCCATCTCTGGACCTACTCCAACAGCCCCACAGATGTCTTGTAGTGGGGGCCCAGACTTGGACAAAGTGCTGAGGGTGGGGCCTCACAAGTGCAGAGCCCAGAGGGACAATCCCCTCCCTCTCCCTGCTGGCCACTCCTCTGTTGATGCAGCCCAAGATGCCATTGGCCTTCTGAGCTGCAAGTGCACACTACTGGCTCGTGTCCAGCTCTTTGTCCACCACAACCCTCAAGTCCTTCTCCCCATGTTTACACCTTTGCTATGGTGAAAACTTGACCAAAGTATTAAGAAACAACATGGACACCACAAAGGTTAATTTCTAGCTCTCAGTTGTTCCCATAGTTTTGAATTCATACAACTAACTTTCACATGTTTGAAGTAATATGGTTTGCTTAAAAGTTTATTGTTGCCATCAGAGTTATGGTAAGTACTAGACTACTCTCTAGACCAATTTCTGAGCCTATTTTAAAAGGAGAACAGGAAAGAGAAGAATTGTACAAGCAGAAATGTCTGTTTTACCCCAACTACTTTGTACTCCTGCATGTAACAGGATGGATTCTGGCTAATGAAGTCAGAAAGCCTAGAGGATGGATGAGGAGTGGCAGTTTATTTGCCATATTAGCAACTCTTATTCTCAGAAACATATTTTCTGAAAACTCAGATTCTTGTCATCCCTACACACTGTGGATTTGCCTGCTGTTTTTTATTTTTGTCAGCATTCTTGTTCTTCTAAACCTGTCAGCTTGTAACATTTGATTTGCAGCTGACTGCTTTTCCCTTTGTGAACCTTTATTCCAGGTTATTTGTTCCTCCACTCCTATTGGGAAAAAATGTACAATTTAACAACAGCACACATATTGTGTTTTCAGTTAACTGAGAACAGTTCTAGTTCACTGGGGGTTCCAGAGGAGCCCGAAGCTCTAAAGTCCTGTAGATCCCTAGAGTTTACACCACAAATACTTCCCTTCAGCTTTGTTTTATTTCTTGGAAGCAAATCCTGTCTGAGTCATCTGTTTACAAACATCGTGAAATGGTTAATATCTGTGAAACCACAAATACCTGTAGCAAACTTGCGTGAAACAAATTGTACTTCCCCTTATTTTGTAGATTAACATTTTGAAGAATTTCTAATAAGGTTTTATAGTTATTAAAGCTTAATATTGCATTTAATCTGGAATATAAATTCATGAAGACATGATAAAGAGAAACTCCTCAATATTCGTTTATTCTCTAGAGTAGAAAGTAGAACTGCTGGCATTCTGGACAGGACACAAGGTCATTATTTACTTACCTTTGTTTACAAAGATAAATTTCTGTTTTGCATATACCTCTGTTTTAACTGCAGTTCTTTCAATTTCTAGACATTCCAAACTCCTTAACAGGTAAAATGAGACTCAAATTTCCTTTAGCTAGAGAAAAACCTAGTTGCCTGCCAAACTGTTCCGTATTGAATGCTGGTGGAACCAGTCTGTGAGATTTATGTTATCAAGTGCATGAGGGTAGTGAAATAGTATGTTTACATACAGGGGCCAAACGAAAGTTTCGGCATAAATCTCTATTCTGGCATTTTCCAGCTTCTCAGCGTTTGACTTCACAATGTTGTGTTCTCTTTAACTATGTTTTGTGTGTCATATCCTGTTTCTTTTTTAAAAAGAAAACTGAAAAAAAAAGCTAAAAATGTCATGCAAATTTTATGATTGCATTGAAATCCATCTGTTTGACAGCAGAGCTGGATGTCTTAGCTGCAGATCTCTGCCAGCTAAGCATCTACCATAACTAAGTCAGTGGTAAGTTATTATCTGCCACCAAAGAAGTCGGCAACTTTCTTGGAACATTTCACTGGAGGGACTCTTCGATGTCCAAGTGTACTCCCCACATCCTGATGTCAGTTTCTTCTGCTTCATCATTTTGTTCCACTTGCTTTGTTGAATCTTTTGCACTCATTTCTCATTTCTTCTTCAAAAATCATTCTGTAATGATTATATTCTTGCCTGGTTTTCTTTGTTTCTCCCATCACAAAATTTGTGTACTTCTGTGAGTACTCTTTATTCTATCTGTACACAGTCGCAACCCCTCACTAATCTTGTCCTTATTGCCTTCTTCCCATATTCCTTGTTTCTCCTTGCATTGCTTATCTCAGTTCATCTTCCCCACTCTTCTGCTACCCTTCCTGCCCTAAGGGTCATACACAAAGCAAACCAGCTTGCTTCTTTTCCCATGTCGCTGATCAGCCAGGACAGTTTCTGAACTCCACCTGCAGCTTGTACAGTCAGTGCCGTCTCCTTAGCCAGACACTGGTGCTTCAGCAAAAAGGAGTTCCCAGATTCTCTTTAGCAGTGCTTTGTGGTGTCATTTTTCCTGAGTAATAATAATGAAATGTCCTACAGCAGATAAATGTATTTCAGCATCAGTAGAATATAAAAATTTTAAACAATAATTTAACGTATTGAATAACTTTTTTTCTTCTCACATCTACTTGGTAAATAAGAAGTTATCAAAAAATAATCACTTAGCATTCAAGAAACAAAGATAAACTTTTAGCAAACCTTTGGCCTTTTAGTTAAAGCATCTGGGCATTTCATTTTGATCATCTGCAGGTTCAGCAATTTCCCAGATGGTTTTGGTTTCACCAAAATGTCAACACAGAATTGAACAAGAATTTCTTTTAGCTCTCTCTGGAGTGCTCCTCTCACTATTAATCTTCATACAATCCACATCCTTATCAGATGGGCCAAAAACTATCTGGGAAAAGTGTCTGAAGGTGCTTCAGATCCTTTGAACGGACTTTTTTAGTCAAGTTTAATTTATGGCAAGTACTGAAGCAGTGTTGGAAATGTGTTGACCTTTTCTGTACTGAAATGAGATTCTGGAGGAGAAGCAGCCCTTTTTATGGGACTTTTTATGTGAAAAAAATAGCATGAATTTAGAATGCTAACAGGAAACTTCTTGCCCTATGGCAACTATTTCTGGAAGTTCAAATATTGGCGATTAAGGCACAACAACATACACTGAAGTGGCAGATAATGAACAGGCAACTTGGACTTCAACTGTTTTTTCTTCTCTTTGTACTGCACTTCTTTTCCTATATTCTGCTTCTCTTTCCACACTTCTAAGCTGCACTTCACTGCTCTGCTCATGCCCACCTCGAAGCCAGCAGCTCAGATTTGTCAGCACTTCTGTCTGTTACAGGTGGCACTGATTCCTTCCTATCTACAGTTTTGCAGATATGGTGGAAGACAGAACTAATACATCCTACTTTCTTGCTGGATTAATGTTCTTTCTCATCCTAATTTCTCTCCTCTTCTTGACACTCTCTCCACCCTGCCAGCAGTATATCTTCTGCTGTTCCTCTGATGGGCAGGTGACACAAGGTCTTGGGGTAATTTGGGAATCAGCACTCCTGCTAGAGGATCAGTCTGCCTTTTTTGGCCATGAAGTCTGTGCCTAGGTCTCTATCCTCTATTCAGGTGCTAATACTCAGTCAACTTGCAAAACTTTAATCATTAAAAGTCTTCCCAAGTGCTAATATTTCCAGATGACCCATCTACCTGTTTTTATTTTTCTGTTACCTTTTATCCCTTCATTGCACCAAAATGGAAGAGTGCCCTTGTTTTACAGAAGCAGAGTAAGAGGCACTGCAGAAATGTCACAGTTACAGTACCACTAGATCTCCACAGAAGATTCTGCTACTCTGAAGCACAATAAAGACATGCATGATGCCTGGAGAATACCCTGCTAACTTGGTAGACACTGATCAGAGAGCAGGCCTGTCCCCATACCAACCCTGAAATGTAATGCTACAGACCCTAAATTTCCAGTGAAGCTTCTGTTGGTTTGATAGAAGCTGATCAGTCGCTCCTCTGACACCAGGCACCAGACCTATGGGCTTGGTGCTTGGAGGCAGAAAGCTTACAAATGTGTTAGAACTCCAGAGTCCTGAATCTCCATTTTTCATAATGTAGATAGCCTGTGTGCTGCAGCATGGTTTGTGAGCAGTCTCTTCATTGGTTCTGTCTCGTTTCTTTGCAGGAATCATGGAATTCAGGCTGTGCTAAATTTTTTAATCCAGATGTTATTAAAATTCACAACCATCCTACACGTGGTGCAGGTAGCAAATACAAGGTTCTCATGAGAGTTCAAATATTTGCACATAAGCATGTGTAAATGCCAGTGTGGAGTTGCCAGTCTTCCTGTTACACAGTACAGACAGCATGAAGCTGTGTTCCCACCACCCACCTTTGAGACCGAATGTGTTTCAGTACTACTTGTGAATATGGAGAACTGAAATTTAGCTTCACTGCATGCCGTGCAGGACTTCTCCATCAAAAAATAACATATTTGATCATTTCTGATTATTTAGGATCATTTTTTTTGTCCCTTCAGAGTTGAATGCACCTTGAATACTGTGTTCAGTTTTGGGCATCTCACTACAAGAAAGACACTGAGGCCCTGGATCCTACGCAGAGAAGGGCAAAGAAGCTGGTGAATGGACTGGAGTACAAGTCTTATGAGGAGTGGCTGAAGGAACTGGTATTTTTTAGTTTGGAGAAGAGGAGGCTTGGGGAGACCTTAGCACTCTCTACAACTACCTGAAAGGAGGTTATGGTAAGGTGGTGGCAGGGCTCTTCTCTCAGATAACTAATGATAGGACTAGAGGAATTTCCTCAAGGTGCACCAGGGGAGGTTCAGATTGGGTATTAGGAAAAATTCTCTGAAAGAGTGGTCAGGCTCTGAAATGTGCTGCCCAGGGAGGTGGTTGAGTTACCATCCCTGGAGGTGTTCAAGAAACATCTAGAGGTGATATTAAGGGACATGGCTTAGTGAAGAAAACATTGGTGGTAGATGGACGATCAGACTGGATGATCTTAGAGGTCTTTTCCAACTTTGGTGATTCTATGATTCAATGATTAGAAATTCATAAGAGAAGAGAATGATGCTCATTTTCCTCCTTCAGCTCATTTCAAGCTAAAAAATCTGCTGCAAAGCTAAAAAGTAATGGAAGATAGGATAGCTGAGGCCCCAAATATTTCAGTATTTAAAATGAGAACAAGGAACATTCTTATTCTATTACAAATTGCCCCATCTCCTGAGGGAGTCTTAAGTAACTGGCACAGGAATATCCACACTTTCCCAGTTGATGGAAGGGATTGTGTTGTGGCTGCCTGATACGTCTGTCTCAGGGATGGCAGAGCATGATGCCATCAGGCTGTATTGCATCCCATGGCTGCAAAGGCTATCGGCATCATGTAGGCCATGGTTTCGTGCTGGGCAGAGGCCATGGGAGGAGCTCCTTGCGAGTGGGTTGCAGCCACCATTGGGAGTGGCACAGAGACAGTGCCCTCCTGCACCAACTGCCACCCCTGGACCAACTGCAGGGTGCCTGGGGATGCTGAGGCCTTTCCCATAATTCAGTGCTTCTTTGCAGCATGAGAAGGGGACACCTCTGCTGCCCTACAGACTTCCTCAGCTTTTTTGCCCAGAAGAGGCTGTGCCCACAGCCTGCTTGTGCCACTGTGTGCCCAGGCCCCTCCCAAGCCCTGTGGTCTGGGCCGGGCCCTCACCCCACAGTGTAAAGTTGTTCCTGTACTGTGGAGGTTGGGAGGGGACACAGGACACTCAGTCAGACTCTAAAGTACTGAAAATGGAGAGACATTTTGCTTAAAAATAATACTACTAATAAAAATCTTTTGTTTTTTTTTTTTACTTTATTTTGTATTGTTTTTGTTAAATTGTTCATTGTCCAGTCTTGAAAAAAACTCCTAATGGAGTGACTGGAATGGACCTTCCTGTTGAACTTCAGCCCTTCTTCTCGTCCAAACCAAAATCTTCTGCTTCTCCAAAGGAATAGTGGACTCTGTAACTTCTCTGACACTGCCCGGAGGCCACAAGGAGCTTGGGGTCCTGGCACTGGCAGCCAGGATTCTAATACTTCTCATGTCCCTGAACCCTGCATCCCTAAATCTCTAGGTGTGGACTGGAGGAGTAAATTCCTCCCCCCTGTAAGGGCAAAGAAAAGTGTCAGACCGCCTCGTGAGACTGAATGTGTACAAGTTTATTGGGCCGGATGACATGCATCCCAGGGCTCTCAAGGAGCTGGCTGAGGTGGTTGCCGAGCCGCTCTCCATCATACTTGAGTAGTCGTGACTGTCAGGTGAGGTCCTGGGTGACTGGAAAAAGGGTCACATCACTCCCATTCTTAAGAAAGGGAGCAAAGAGGATCTGGGGAACTACAGGCCAGTGAGTCTCACCTCTGTGCCTGGGAAGATTATGGAACAGATCCTCCTGGATGACATGCTAGATCACATGAGGAATGAGTGTGTGATCTGAGACAGCCAGCATGGCTTCACCAAGGGTAGGTCATGCCTGACCAGTCTGGTGGCCTTGTATGATGGAGTGACAGCATTGGTGAACAAAGGAAAGGCAAGCGATGTCATTTACCTGGATTTGTGCAAGGCCTTTGATATGGTCCCCCACCACATCTTTATCTCCAAATTGGACAGATGTGGATTTGACAGGTGGACCAACCAGTGGATAAGGAATTGGTTGAAAGGCTGCAGACAAAGGGTGGTGATCAATGGTTCTATGTCCAGGTGGAGGCCGGGAACAGGCGGTGTCCCTCAGAAGACTGTCTCGGGAACGGTGCTCTTTAACATCTTTACCAATGACATCGATGATGGAATTGAGTGCACCCTCAGCAAGTTTGCTGATCACACCAAACTGAGTGGTGCGGTTGACACAATGGAAGGAAGGGATGCCATTCAGAGGGACCTCAACAGACTTGAAAGGTGGGCCCAGGTGAATCTAATGAGGTTCAACTCAGCAAAGTGCAAAGTTTTGCACTTGGGCCAGAGGAATCCCATACAGACTGGGAGGAGCAATCCTTGAGAGTAGTCCTGCAGGGAAGAACCTGAAGGTTCTGGTGGATGAAAAACTTAACATGAGCCAGCAGTGTGCTCTTGCAGCTTGGAAAACAAATGGTATCCTGGGCTCCATCAGAAGAGGGGTGGCCAGCAGGGACAGGGAGGCGATTGTCCCTCTCAACTCTGCCCTTGTGTGGCCCCATCTGGAATACCCTGTCCAGGTTTGGGGCCGCCATCATCAGAAAGACAGGGAGCTGTTAGAGAGGGTCCAGAGTAGGGCCACAAAGATGATCAGAGGGCTGGAGCACCTCCCCTATGAAGACAGGCTGAGGGAGCTGGCCTTGTTCAGCCTGGAGAAGAGAAGGCTGTTGGGGTGACCTCACTGCAGCATTCCAGTACCTGAAGGGAGCCTACAAAGAGGAGACAAGTTGACTCTTTCTTTACAAGGGTAGATAATGGCAGGACAAGGGGAAATGGTTTTAAGTTGAAGGAGAGAAGATTTAGGTTGGATATCAGGGGAAGTTCTTTACCAAGAGAGTGGTGAGGTGCTGGAACAGGCTGCCCAGAGAGCGTGTGGATGCCCCGTCCCTTGAGGTGTTCAAGGCCAGGTTGAATTGGGCCCTGGGCAGCCTGGTCTAGTATTAGAAATGGAGGTTGGCAGCCCTGCCTGTGGCAGGGGGGTTGGAGCTTGATGATCCTTGACGTTCCTTCCGACCCAAGCCATTCTATGATTCTATGAAACAGCAGTGTTTTTGAAGGATGGCTTTACAACCATTTTTATGGCATACGATGAAATTTGCCAAAGAAACTATTAAATAAAATGACCTACACTTTTAGGACACTGATTCTGATAGAAGATCTCAGCTATCCTGAGAAAAATGTTAGAAGTTTTTAACTGTTTTCAGTAGATAGCTTCCTCCTGTTGCAATGCTTTTGATGATCTCTCCTCTTCCCTGCAGCCCCAATGGAATTGCTCATCTGTGCTCATTTTACTTGACGTGGTTATATCAGAGTTTTGCCTCTGGTCCCTCATCACAGTAGTCCATCTTTCATGCAGTCATGACCTTACCAGCATTTTCATCACAGAGAAATCCAAAGATTTTTAGGTACAGCTGTAACTCTTGCTCTACTATAAAGAAGTTTATAGGAAAAACAAAAGCAAACAAAATTGTATGCAATTTCTAACCGATCCCTGAAGCATCTCCTCTCATAAGTTTGTAAGTAATGTCTGTTTTTAAATGATTTGTAATATCTGTAAGAAATGTCCTCTTTCTCTTGAAAAGTTAATAGGAAATTCATGGACTAAAACATCTGGTTAATGTAGAGCTAATTACTGAGGGCTTCTTATGTCCTCATAGATCATAAGTTTTGGTGGGACTCTAAATATCAGAAAACTAGAATTTTTAGTTTTCCCAGCACACCTTGGACCACAAGGTCAGTTCTATAAAGTTAAACTTAGCACTGTAAACATAGCCAAACTGCATACAGATACAAGCATTCCTACTTGCAGCTCTTAGTTCTAACAGGGTCAAGGTTAAGTAAATAGATTTGTTCTTAATTCTTCATTTCCTAGTTTTCAAAGTGTCATGGTTTTATGATTTTTGGTTATCAGTATTCCACATCATAACATCATGTAGTGCACTGGGAGTTAAAGAGTTAATGCTCCAGTTCCATGGATCGTGGATAGTTCTGGGTACCTGGTTCTCAGAAGAGAAGAACTACATTTCCCAGAGGGCTGCTCGCTGTTCTGTTACCATTTTCCATTCAGAGGGAAAGACAAAAACTGTTCGCATATCACGAGATGTTCCCTTTTGCTTTCTTGCTTCCCCTTCTGCTCGTCCCAGCAGCGTCTCTCTCCCTAGCTGTCTCACCACCAGCATTAGAGAAAGGCCTTTTGTTTTTTGGACACTCTCTCTCATTCTATTTGATTTATTAGCTTCAATTCCAATTATATTGTATTATATTGTATTATATTGTATTATATTGCGTTATTTTGCATTCTGATATCTTATTTAGTAAATTAGTTTGTTTCTCCTTGGATTGTTGCCACTGTTTTGTTTTTAGGCCCATCTCCTTACCCTTACCCCTCTCCCTTTTCCTGGGGTGTGAGTCCGTGGGTTCCCCCACCCCATTTAGTCACGGAACTGGGCCAAAACTGCGTGTAAACCGTTGACACAAATTTATGTCTAAATCTGTAATCTGGAAAGCAGATGTCACTGACCAGCCTTACTTCATTAATTATGTTTTGCCAGACAGTTGCCAGAATATAAAGCTGCAGTTTACTGAAAACCAAAACTGGGGGAAAAAAAAGGAAATATATTGAATTAACAACACTAGAATCATACAGTCCTAGAATCCTTAGAGTTGGAAGGGACCTTTAAAGATCATCTAGTCCAACTCCCCTGCAATGAACAGGGACATCCACAGCTAGATCAGGCTGCCCAGTGCTTGATACAGCCTGGCCTTGAAAGTCTCCGGGGATGGGGCTTCCACTACATCTCTGGACAACCTATTCCAATGCCTCACCAACTTCACTGTAAAAGACTTCTTCCTTATATCCAACCTAAATATACCCTCTTAAAGCTTGAAGCCATTTCCCCTTGTTCTATCACAGCAGACTCTACTAAAGAGTCTGTCCCCTTCTTTCCTGTAGCTCTGCTTTAGCCACTATCAGGTCTACCTGGAGCCTTCTCCAGGCTGAACAGCCCCAGCTCTCTCAGTCTGCCCTTGTAGGAGAGGTGTTCAATCCCTTGGATCATTTTTATGGCCCTCCTCTGGACATGCTCCAACAGGTCTGTGTCTCTCCTATACTGAGGACTCAATATCTGGACGCAGTACTTCAGGGGAGGTCTCACCAGCACAGAGTAGAGGGGCAGGATCACTTTGCTTGACCTGCTGGCCACACTTCTTTTGATGCAGTCCAGGATATGGTTGGCTTTCTTGGTTGTAATAGGCTGGATCAATGGGCTGAGGACAATTGTATGAGCTTCAACAGGACGAAGTGCTGGGTCCTGCACTTTGGTCAAAACAACCTCATACAGCACTTGAGGCAGAGTAGCTGGCAAGCTACAATGAGGAAAAGGATCTGTGGGTGTTAGCTGATAGCTGGGTGAACATGAGTGTGACCACGTGGCCAAGAAAGCCAGTGGCATCATGGCCTGCAACAGAAATAGTGTAGACAGCAGTACTTAGGGGGTGATTGGCTCTCTGTACCCTAAACTGGTGAGGCTGCACCTCAAGTACTGTGTTCAGTTTTGGACCCCTCACTAACAGAAAGGCATTGAGGTTCTGGAGCATATCCAAGGAAGGGCAACAAAGCGCTGATGTGTCTGGAACACAAATAATCATGAAAGAGACCTTTAAAGGTCACCTAGTCCAACTCCACTACAGTGAACAGGGACATCTACAGCTAGGTCAGACTACCCAGAGCCCGATCCAGGCATAACAAGGAGTAGTGAGGGAACTGAGATTGTTTAGTCTGGAGAAGAGGAAGCTCAGGGAAAACCTTATCACTCCTGTGAGCTACTCCCAGGTAATAGGATGAGAGGTAATGGACACAGGGAGGGTAATGCACTAGGGAGGGTTCAGGTTGGATATTATTTTTTCTCAGAAAGAGTGGTGAGGTATTGGAACAAGCTGCCCAGGGAAATGATGGAGTTCCAGTTCCTGGAGGTGTTCAAGGAAAGGGTAGATGTAGCACTGAGGGACATGGTTTAGTGGGCATGGTGGTGATGGGCTGATGGTTGGACTAGATGATCTTAGTGTATTTTTCCAACATCAATGATTTTATGATTCTATGGCACATTGCTGGCTCATGTCCAGCTTGCAATCCAGCAGTACTCCCAAGTGCTTTTTGGCAGGGCTGTGCTCAATCCTTTCATCCCCCTGTTTGTACTGACAGTGGGGATTACCACAACCCCCACAACTGCAAGACTTTGCACTTGGATTTGTTGGACCTCATAAGGTTCTCCTGAGCCCACTTCTTGAGACTGTATAGGTCTCTCTGGATGGCATCCTGTCTGTCAGATGTGTCTACTGCACCACAAAGCCTGGTGCCACTCGCAAACTTGCTTGATGATCTAGTACATGATATGAAAGGCTTAGAGCAAATGTTACTTGTTAGGTTACTTAAATCAACTAGACTAGGGATTATTTTCCCAAGGTTTGCACCAAATTTTCTGGAGAATACAGAACATTCTGGCTGTGAATTTCAGATTTCACAGACAAAAGCAGTAAAATTTATATCTAATTTCTGTTGTGCTAGGCAGAAGAGACCTATCACTGGCCAGAGCTGAGCCACAATTGTAACTGGTTGTGCTCTGGGAGAGCAGATTTAAGAAAGGGAAAAAAATGCTGGATGTCAGCAGCTGGGAGAGAGGAGCGCGAAACCTGAGAGATGCAGCTCTGTAGCCACGGGGCTACACAGGGCTGTGGGTATTAGGAAAAGATTCTTCACTGAGAGAGTGGTTGAACATTGGAACAGGTTCCCCAGGTGGTCATAGCACCAAGATGTTGGAGTTTAAGACACTCTCAGACATAAGGTTTGAATTTTGGGTGGTTCTGTGTGGAGAAAGGAATGAGACTCAATGATATTTGTAGGTCTCTTTCAACTCAGAATGTTCTGTGATTCTATGATTCCATAATTCTAAGTTGTTACACAGAGCCAATGTGAAAAGCAAGAAGAAAAGTTTGCGTCTTGAGAGGATATTATACTATTCACGTGTTACTCTGCTTTCTCCTTTCTCTGTGGCTTGCTGTTTTTACTCCTTCCAGATGCACGACAGCTAAACGCCACCCCTAACTTGGTGATAGAATTGTATGGACTATCAGGTGATTATGTTTTTCAGTCTTAAAAATCAGAAGGAAAATATAAGTGACAAAATTAATTGTTAAGTAACATAATTTGAAAACAAGTATGTTCTCTCTGCCATTAAAATACATATTTTTTCCTGATAAGCAAATCCAGTAAAGTAAGTGCTAGTGTATGAATGTAATTGAGAAGGAACATTTTGCTTTAATTTCCAAATTGCAAAACGAAGAAAGATTTCTCAACACCATCATGGAAGTCATCACCATCAACCATGTATAATCATGACTGCACTGTACAACTTCACCTATTATCTTTCATCTTAAATTCAATTTTCTGAAGTGGCTCATTTTTCTTTGTTTTCATTGTATTGTAACAACAGTTACACACTACTTTAACTGCTGCTTAACACCTCTCTTTTTCTGTAATTGACCCAGCTCCATGCCACTTAATGTTTTCCTGTGAGGTGTAATTTTATGCCCTAAGATAATTATATTTTGTTTGCTTAAGCAACCATAATTTTTAGAACGTACAGGAAGACAATCCTGTCATAGTTCATTAAGATTTTCATATGTCCTGCGAGACAATTCAGTTTTGTCAAGAAAAATCTCTTCCCATGCTTTTCATCACCCTTTTCCTCTCATACCTTCATAGCAGAAATTTCTAAAGCTGTTATTGATTGAGGTTCTTTGTTTACCTTTTGATCTGCTTTCCAACTCCTTGCTGCCCCTCTCAGCTGAGCAAGTAATGCCACTTTCATTACTCTGTACTGAATCTAAAGTAACCTGAAAACACCTTTGATCTTACTTTTGCTTCAGCCTGGTTCTTCCTGTCACTCAGCAAACATTTGTACAATCTAGTTATGGCACCTCTGTCACCAAAACAAAAGTACTTTGAAATAAATTTCCAATGCATAGCTATCTCATATCTATGGTTTTTGGCAGCACTCAAGCAAGGGATCCAATTCACACTGTACAGCTGAAACTCTCTTGGCATTGTAGCAGTGCTGTGGAGAGAAAGACATAAACACTAAATATAGGACTGGTTGATTGTTAAGAATGCGCTCAGAACCAGTGGCAAGTCCTTCAGGATATGTCCCACTTAGCATTCAAGAACTATGCTTCTCAGAGTTCAATAAACTGACCATACACAGCCAAGGTGTTTTTTTTGCATTTGGAAGTGATGGCTTCACACTTTCCACTGGAGCCAACAAAGTAATCCAGCAAGACTGGAAAACAAGGTCCTCGTTCCATGATATTTTTAGTCTGTCTCTGACACACAGATCTTATTTTCTCTATTCCTTACTGCTCCTTCATTCTCTTTATCCATTTAGCAGTTGTACTGAGCTGTCAAACTTTTGATTCTCATGTATCATACGTGCTGAAAACAGAGACTTGTATATTGTACAAAACAGATTATTTGACAAAGCTTAAAAAAAGTTTACATGGATTGCTGAAAGATTATCAAGTGGAAAAGATCATAGAAACATAGAATCATAGAATTATTTAGATGGAAGGGACCTTTAATGGTCATAAAGTTCAACTCCCCTGCAATGAACAGGGACATCCACAGCTCAGTCAGGTTGTTCAGACTGGCCTTGACTGTCTCCAGTGACGGGGCTTCCACCACATTTCTGGACAACATCTTCCAGTGCCTCACCACTCTTACTGTAAAATAATTCCTTCTTGTTCCTCTTTCAGTTTGAAACCATTTCCCCTTGCCCTATCACCACAGACCCTGCTAAAGAGTTTGTCCCCTTCTCTCTTGTAACTCCCCTTTTGATACTGAAAGGGCTGTACTGAAAGATAACCAGTGTGTTCTTTTTGGAAGTAGGGATTTCTTTTAGTCACATTTGTTCTTTCCCTTGGATATACTTCCGTAAGCATTTTTCATTGCTCAGATGTGAATAAATAGGAAAAAATAGGCAATTTGCTTTCAGATAGCACTAGGACATCTGTGAGTTTCAGAAGGTCAGCGGTGTTTTGTCAAGGCTTAGAATTTTTGTACAGTTCTTGTAGTTTTGCAAGATGATTATGAGGTTACAACCCCTTCAGGTTCTATTTCTGATTGGATTATTCATGGTTTAATTCAGATGTTTAATATTAGCTTGTTAGAGAATACACTTCTAACTGTTCAATCTGCCAATCAAAGGGCACTTCACAGTTTGCTTTAGCCTGTTCTCAGAGAAAGATTAATGCTATTTTGATTAAAGCATATTTGAGTTTCTTCTCTTGCAGTGATTGATTCTGTTTACAATTCCATAATGAACATTTCAAATCAATCAATTTTTTTTAGAAAATAAAGATGAAAGTTATTTCAGATACAAATAAACCTTTCATCTAGTATCTGACAGTTTATTTGATTTTTTAGGATCATGTTAAGGTATATTTGGAGGGAAAAAATCTTGCCTCAAATTAGAAAAATGAACTGCTTCATTTGTAAAATGAAGTTTGAAAAATTCTGATCTTTTTTCTCTGCTGTGCTACAGTGATGTTCTACATTTTCCCCCAAAATACAGTTCAGAGAAACACTGTGAATTTGAAAAGGATTCTGTTGCTGCTAAAATCTAATTTTTAATGAAAACATTCAGTGAACTTCTTTGCTACGCATTTATATAATCACCATATTTTCATATATAGAGAAGTATATTACAAGTTATTTAATATCTAAAGCATGAGTAATTGTTGTAACTTGTTTTACAAATGTGGCAATTAAAAAAAATTTTAATACATTACAATCCACTTTTAGAAAGTGGCTTGTATTAAATTTTTTCTCTCACAAACCTCATCCAAAGACCTCCATAAAGGATCTAGCTGTCTATATTTTTTTCTATTCCAACAGTACTCTGAGCAAGGACAGTTGGATCAGGCTCCTCAGGGCCTGAGAACCAAGTATCTCCAAGGAGTCAGGGTATTCCATGATTCTATAAAACGGTCTCAACCTCAGTTTTTCACACAGGTACCTGTGTTAGGAAGAATATGAACAACAAAAACTAACTCATAGTGCCCCAGGTACTGATAAAACAGCTTTCTTTCTTGTGCTGCATTTCAGACTACCAGAAATACATGGCATTGGTGTCATCAACGCTTCTAGAATTGTTACATTTTCAATAAAAACTGCTGATCATACACTTTTTAACTCAAGAGCAATTCAGTGGTTTGTAATTCTGCTTTTTTTTTTTTTTTGGAATCAAATACAATTTTCCCTCTAACTGTGACTCAGATAGACAAGATTAACTTCTATTCACTGAGGACAATACATGTCTTCATGAAAACTAGAAAGAGAAAGCAGTTTTTCAATAAAATATTTATTTATATTCGGTGTTGTTCAGTATGGATTCCATAACAGTAGCAGATCTGTTTCATCACAGCTCAGACCCAGAAAATCTTGTCACTATGCCATGCAGCATAAAATGCCATTCTGTCTAAACTATTTTACTTTGTTTGCTGACTGTTCTGCCAACTTTTGGTCTTTGCATTCTGATTCACAAGATCATGCTAAATGCTGAAGCATGATGGTTTTTTTTGAGGAGATGAAATGATTGCATTCTAGGTAGTCCTAAGATCAAAACCTACACCTTAAGGCAGTCTTTGAAACTTAATAAAATCAACTTCACTGTGAGAAAGAGCAGAAATATGCGTACAAAAAAAAGATAAATGTGCTCCTCTTTTTAACTACAGAGTCTTGCTTTCTTTTATTATGCTGATTTTGTATATTTTGGAAGGTGCAAACGGTATTAGATAACATGCAACATCTGATTAGTGATCATTATCTGAGCATAGCATTAAAATAAAGTGCTGCTTAATGGAGTATTTTTTTCTTGCTATTTCATTTTTCCATTTCAAAGAGCACCTCCAGTTAAATCATATTAACACATGTTAATAACTTCTACTGATTCAGGTCTATTACTGACAGTTCAGCATAAGAAACTGAATTCTATCTTATTTCATTCTGCTTCAATGACTTTGTGTGTCTTCTGTCACAGATCGTTTATGTTTTTATTGGTGTTTTTCTCACCAGGATTTATTTTCATACGCAATTAATTAGAAAAGAAAATTGTGTGTTCCCACTTCATTAAGAACATTATTATCATTCTTTCAAATGATAATTCAGAGAAATCCATTCTGATTTAAATTAAGAAATCGAGAGTGTAATTGTCACATAGATTGAACGAAAGTTCATTCAATCTTACAGCCAGATTGTCCCATTTCCAATACCCTCTAATAATTCAGTATTTCTGTTGTGGCTAAATAACTGAGATAAACCATAAGAGAGCCATAATCACCAGAATAGAAACAGATAAATAAAAAGAGAAAGTTACTTTGCTCTTTATACTGAGATGCATGAAATCTAGACCATAACATGTAAAATTAAAAAAGAAAGAAAGAAACTCAAATTTTTAATGAAAAAATGTGATGAACATCTTTGATACACATTTGTATAATCATCATATTTTCATACATAGAGAGAAATAGAACAGTTATACAATAGTTTACAGCATAAATAATTTTTGTAACTTGTTTTACAAGTGTGACAGTAAAAAAATATAATTGTAATACATCAGCTTTTAGATCAGGTTCTTTAGGGCCTTCGAACTGATTAAGGAGAGAGGATATTCTATGATTTGCAGACCTATGGGAACTCTTTCTTACTAACAAAGAAATACAGGTTATTAGCATTTAATTTTTTTCATTTCTTTGTTTTTGTATTTTACGCTGTGAACACAAAACCTCCTTTGATGACTGGCACTTTTCTCTTAATGAATTCTCACCAAAAATCTGCGTAGACTATCAACATGGAGGTGTTCAAGGCCAGGCTGGATGGGGCTTTGAGCAACTTGGTCTAGTGAGAGGTGTCCCTGCCTATAGCAGGGGGGGTGGAACTAGATCTGAAAAGTCCATTCCAACCTAAACCATTCTATGACTCTGTGATTCTATGATTCTACACTATTCTATGATAGTGTTTACTTACTGTGGGGAGTCATTCACATGTCATGAATTGTGGGTGTTTCCTTGTTGTGTAATTCATAAAGAGATGTAGTAAGTTGGAATAGCAAATGTTTGCAAAGAGAGGAATTGGAGGAGATTTTAGTTCAGCTGTCTTCTTAAGCCAGCAGGTAAACCTAGAATGGAAAACCAACATAGTAACAAATACTTGCATATCAAAAATTACCCAGCTTCAATCAAAATTACATCAGTGATTCATGTGCTTTCTCACTCAGAGCAAATCGTGTCTGCAATATAATTAGTTTACCTTAATTGTTTAATTAGTGACAAGGAAAAGGAAAACTTCAAGAACTGGCTGGAAAATTGTTTTTACTGTAGAGATAATTTTATAGCCATGATTTTACAGTGATAAAAGTGAGGCAAGATCTGCATAAAATGCCTTTTTTAACATTACCAAATGTTATTTCTAAATGATATGTATTTTCTAAATTTACTTTAATTGGCATAAGATAATCTCCGGTGTAACTTCTCTGGGGGAACCAGGATAGTGCTGCTCCTGGAAATGTTATATCTTGGAAGTGGAGATTTTTCTTTCAGTTCTTCACTAATAAAGAGCTCTATTGTTATTCCAATAGAGATCAATGTTAAGTGCACTTTAAATTTTAGTTTTCTTGTGTCTACTTTTCCTTTGTCAATTGTTTTGAGCATTCAAATTAATAATTTAAGCTTTTATTCTGCTATAATTTATCTCATTTTCCTTTGAAGCTTGCCAAGCTGTTAAAGTGATGAATTTAGATATAGTGATTGTAGAAATATTTGTTTGAGTTTTTTAAGTTCTCACAGGTCAGTGAAACCAGGTTTGTGACACAAAGAATGCCTACATTGTAAGGTATTAGAAATACTAAGGGAAATTACCCTACGGTATTAAGCATTTTGCTCGTATTTGCATGAACATTGGAAATCACAATTTAGAATACATCAGAATGCTACCAATATGGTATTACGTGTATTCTGCATAAGAAAAGGACAGTGGGATTCTTAATAGCTCCTTAACAGTTTTACCAAGGATATAATTTTCATATGCAACCGTAATTGATTTGCATGATAGTTATTATTTCTCAATCCTAATGCACAGCTGTAATTTATTTTCTTCTTTCATATTGCAGAAATTGTGCACAGAGGCAAGTCGTTCTTGATATTTAAGGGGTTATCATCCTTCTGCACTAGGAGATGAGAGCATGCTTTAAAAGAAAATATTGATCTTTGAAAAGTCTATTCAGGATTTCACTATAGAAAATTGTTGTAATTTAAAAATACAGGCACTGTCAGAGCTAATAGACAGTATTCAAAATATATAAGCTCTTCAGAAAAAATAATTAAGTCTATAACATCTCAGAATTCTCTTGTATGATAAATTTGTGCCCCAGTATGTCCCTGAGTCTCCTTTTTTTTTTTTTCAGATAAGCATATCATGACACAATACATGTCTTTCTCTAGTGTGCCAAAACATCACATGTCAGCCCACAGCCTAGCATTTGATCTTTAGCATAGTCAAAATAATAGTGTCAGGAAAAGATAAACAGAAGGTTAAAAGACTTTTTTGCATTTTTGTTAAAACAAAGACTGCACTAGAACTAAAAGAAATATAGTGCAGCTAACAGACAAAAATCATTACTGTGGTTCAAACTGAAGGAAAACACTTCACAAAGTTCTGACTTAAAGGAAATGAGTAAAAATTGAATGAAAACAAAACAGATAAGTAGTCATGTGATTTGGCATTGACCAGGTCAAAACTTGTTAGTGTCTAGCCTGAAAAACACAGCTTCTGTTGTACAGTTCCAGGCAATGAAAACCACCCATTTAAAAAAAAAAAAAAAGCCCACAGAAAGAGAGATGGAAAGAATGCACAATATGCCCAAATCTTTTCTGCATTTTAAAAGGGGGTATATTAAATTTCATAACACCATCAACCACCAGTACAAAACAAAAAATGAGAACAAGAGGTCTAGGCCTTAAAGCTCATGATGCTGATGAAAAGCCTTGTTTTTCGTTCTGATTGTGCATAATGTAAATTGAACTTATGGTTAAATTCCTACAGAACTGGTACTTAATGTTTAAATTTCTTCCACTTGAACATTGATTAAAGACAAGAAAAGATCCTCTGAAAGCCTTAGGAACAACTCAAATGAGCAAAAGAGCAAATATTTATTATTCAGCTCAGTAGCTAAGTGCTTACCTAATCTATGGCTTAAGAGGATTGTTAAATCTGACCAAAATTCTGTAAAAATTACACCTAAGGATCTGCAGGCACTTTGCAGTAAAAATATACTTTCATTTCCATTTAGCTATTCTGTGATATGTTGCCTGAGTTTTCAGAGACAAATTTCAGAGATAATGACATGAATGAAGGACAAATGGAAAGTATTTTTTTGGCTTTGTTTTTTTCTTGTCTTTTTTTTTCTAAATAATATGAATAATTGAAAATATCCTGATGTATTAAATATATTCTCAACTATATTATTGTAATTCTAGCACGTAATAAATTAAATGACATTTTTTCTGTTGTCTGTTATTGCATGAAGTAACTACTAGTGGGATAATTATAAAAACTAGTGATGTTCCTAATATCCCCTGCCAGAAAGCTGAAACAGGGAATCATTCATCACAGATTAAAAAAAAAAAAGCACAATTCAGTAAAAATACAGAGATTTTATGAGTTTATAACTGGACTCCTCCCAGGTGTCAAATATGAAATTCAACATCTTTTTAAAACTGCATTAACATTCTCTTGGGCATTTTTGTTGAGGGAGGAGTCAGACAGTAATTACGGCAGCTCTGAAAATTAACCCTGTCTGGAGCCTGGCATAGCCCATCCTTGCCACTGTTCCTTGGACCATAAGCACAGTTCATGGGAAGAAATGAGGCAGGCAAAGGAGCTTCCTTTGCCTGAGATTTAGCATAAACATGAGACTCCTTGGAGGGATAGGATAAAAAACATATTTTTCAAACTCTTCCATTGTATAGACATCTCTGTGATGGACATTCAGTCCAGGCACAAATCATGCTGATTTTCATTTCTCCTTCTTATCCAGGACAGGCTAAAACTCCTCCTTGCCATAAATAATGCTCTTTGGGGTAGAAAAAAAAATGAGAGAATGTGAAAGTTCTCCCTTAGAATGCAGTTTTCCCATGGGTTTTACATGGGTAAAATGAAGGAGATTTGTTTGGAGAAGATAAATCTGAACCTCCTGAATCAAGAGCCATCACATGTACACAGAATGGCTGTAGGAAATAAACTTTTGGAAAAGAATGGCTCCTTTCAGAGAGAGAGAGGATTTGAGCTATGATCACCCTACGCCAGGTGAATGCTCTAACTATAGGCTACTAAGAAAGGTGGGATTGAAGAGAGGAGGTCAATGCTTCCTCTGTCTCCTGTGTGGACAGGAGTTCTGAGTTTGCCGGGCTGAATTTTAAGGGTGGTTGGGTCACCCTGGTGGATTGTTCTCTCACTCCCCCTCCTCAAAATGACAGGAAGAAAATAGGATGGGAAAAGGCTCATGGCTGGAGTTAAGAACAAGGGAGATCACTTACCAGTTATGATCATGGGCAAAACAGACTAAGTATAGGAACATTAGTATAATTTATTTCCAACTACTCACCGACTAGAGCAGTGAGAACTAAAAGGAAACTACTGACTTCTTCCCTCCATCCACTCTCTTCTATCTCCTCACCCTGAGCAGAACAGGGAATGGGGAATGGGGGCTGCAGTCAGCCCAGAATGCTCCATCTCTGTCACTCCTTCATGGCTGCTCTGCCCCTGCTCCACATGGATCCCTCCCACAGGATGCTGTCCTTCACCAACTGATAACTCGTGGGGTTCCCCAAGCCCCCCCCAAATTCTCTTTACTGTATAGTCAGGGAAATGTGTTGCTGGCATGACCTATGATGGATGAAAATTAGATGTAAGATCTATCAGAACTTAAGTCACTGTGTCTTTAAAAACTGGCAGATGTTTGGGCCATTTTCTGCATGAGAGGAAAGAATAAAAAGAAAAATAAAGTCAGAAGTGCCAGAGGATTTTCATACTTCTGGGATGAAGCAAGAGGTCTAAATTTTATACCAAAATACCCAAATCCCCATTCAGCAGTTCCTCATTTCATAGAAGAGTGTGGTGGTATTTTTCCATTGATATGGATGGCTCTTTTCAAGGGTTTACTTTGAAATACTGTGCTTGTTTCTAGTAAACTTACCTGCCCCATGCATCATTAAAGCAGCTTCCCAATTAGCATAAATGAACAAGAAATAGAGAACTCATTTTAGAAACTCACAAGTTGTTTTCTATCTTCTTCACTTATGAATTTGGAGCTCTATGAGCAGGGCAATAGTATTATCATTGAATTGGCATTTAAACATACATACAGCTAAATGTTGACATTGACAGTTCCACTTATATGAAGATGAGGTACCATCAGACAGTGCTACATAAAGGAAGACAATTTGGAAAGGTATGTCTCACATCTTTCCAGCTTTAGAATAGTGACTTTAAAATAATGATCTGCTTTATACTAACTGTGAATAATATTTATGTGACTAAATTCTTCCAAAAAATTTTATGTCCTGTACATGTCAATAGTGTTCTAACTTACAGCAAGCAACAATGGCAGAACTTAAAACAGAGTACTCTATTACGTTGAGATTAGTATAAACAAAAGGTTTTGAGTCTAGGAACAATCAGCTGTGCAGTTTAATCCAGAGTACTTTATGTTATCCCTAATTTACCTTCCTGCTGCATATGCAAGAACAGAGATTTAAGGAAAGCAAAAAAATCACAGAATCATAGAATGGCTTGGGCTGGAAGGGACCTCAAGGATCATCAAGTTCCAACCCCCAGCCACAGGCAGAGTTGCCAGCTCCTAGATCAAGTACTAGATCAGGCTGCCCAGGGCCCCACTCAACCTGGCCTTAAACACCTCCAGGGACAGGGCATCCACAACTTCTCTGGGCAGCCTGTTCAAACACATTACCACTCTCTCAGTAAAGAAATTCCCTCTGGTATCTAATCTAAATCTCTCTTGTCCTCTCACTATCTGCCTGTGTAAAAAGTTGATTTCCCTCTAATTTAATAAACTCTCTTTAGATACTCAAAGGCCACAATGAGGTCTCCCCTCAGCCTCATCTTTTCCAGGCTGAACAGCCCAGTTCCTTAAGCCTGTCTTCACAGGAGAGGAACTCCAGCCCTTGGATCATCCTTCCAGCCCTCCTCTGCACCCTTTCCAAAAGATCCACATTCTTATTGTATTGGGGGCCCCAGGCTTGGATGCAGTACACCAGCTGGGTCCTCACAAGGGCAGAATAGAGGGAGACGATCACCTACCTGTCCCTGCGGGTCACCCCTCTTCTGATGGAACCCAGGATACCATTGGTCTTCCAGGCTGCAAGCGCACACTGCTGGCTCATGTTAAGTTTTTCATCAACCAGAACCCCTAAGTCCTTCCCAGCAGGGCTACTCTCAAGGAGTTCTTCTCCCAGATTGCCTGTGTTAATTGTAAAGATTTTCAAGATGGAATATCCATCACAGCCTTAGTAATTTTTCTTAAAGTTCTCACTAAAATCAAGATCTTATTCCTTATTTGAATGTATATTTTGTTATTTAAAGCCTTTCAATTTTGTTACGCATTTGTCTGATAACAAGATCCTTATTTTTGGGTCCCCAGGTTGAGCAAAGCTCAGTCTCCTAAGTGAAATAAGGGTACTGAGTTCCCTGAGTTGGTTGTGACAGTGATGTGACTCCCTGAAAGCTCTTGCATTGAAGGGAGGAATAAATTGCACATGTACTTAGCATGTCTAAATCACAGGAAACTATGTAAAACTCGTGAAATTGAATTTTCAGCATCAGTATTAGCAAGATCTCATCACTGATGTTCTTCAAAAACTGGAACACAATGGATTGAGAATACTGTAATATACTGAAATTGAATACAAAAATGGAGCCAATAGAGGGTTTGGAAGTTTAGGCCAGGGCCTGACAGAGAAGCCCAGAACTCAGATGCTGCACTGCATACTGGGACACTAACATTTTTCGAGATCGTGAGCTGGCAGTGAAGAGCAAAGGGACAGTACACGACTTTATATGAAAAAAACATACCCCCAAGTATGTCAGTTTTGCTTGGAGTCATCTTCAATCTTCAAGCTTAAGCCTCTGAGTAAAAACAAAGTAACAATAAAGCAAGATCAGATTTCTAATTACATGATTAGAAAATACAAAATATTATTGTGTGACCATGGTAACACCTGCATCATTTGGTCCAATAGCTAGATTGAGACGTTCCAGGCATTTCTCTTGAGATTTGACATATACAGCAGCCTTTTGGCTTCTACAAGCTGTGCCCAGAGTTCAACAAGACCATCCCAGGATACAATTTCTGATTTTGCACATTTCTTGTGTTTAGCATTCAATAGACTTGAGTAAGATTTAGAATTTAAGCTGATGAGTTTTGTTTTTTGTGAAGGAAGAGGCAATCTTCTTCTCACATAAGGGGAATAAAGACTAATTTGAAGCCCATAAGCAGACTAAAGAAAGGCTATATTACATTGATAATTTATACAGTAGAAGCTCTATAGTGCTGGATTGGGATCCATTTTATTTTTTACTTTTTTAATAAAACAAGGGTGAGATCTGGCATTCAAGACTTGTCCCATGTTGACTCTCAGCTGTATGCCCAGAAAAAAGAATTTGTTAAAACACAAACACAGAACAGTTGAGTTTGTGTCCTACATTCATACTCAAAATCAAGTATTCAGATTAATAAAGGAAAATCATTGAAAGTTGGAAGCATGCCAGAACTGATCATTTGTAATCTCAACTCAATTAAGAATGTACATCTTTTAGCTGCAAAATAAATTATTACAGACTATGGTGTCCCATCTATTCTGACATAAATATTAGAATTGCAAATTTTTTTTAAAGCATTGACAGAGATTAAAGCTTATCAATATCAGCAAAAGAGTTAATGCTTTTCAAATGAAACTCTTATTCCAAGCAGTCCTTGAGAAATTAGAAGTCTTCATTAATACTGTATGCAGTTCCCATGAGAGATCTCCTCATTGACAGGAAATTTTACTAAAATTCATGGCTGATGAAGAGTGTGCCAGGGGATGAGATTCTGGCCAAATGCCAAAGAATGCAAACTGTTGGCTTTTCCTGCTCATTTCTGTGTTCTAAAAGGCAACTTCTGTGGGTGTAAAAGCTCCTTTATTTCTTGTAGAGAAAAACACAGAGTGCTTAAATTTAGGCCCTAAGAAACTTTACAGAACATGCTTTAAGCAGGACACATTATCGTCACGTGAGTCTCTGAGATGTCTCGAGGCAGTGGTTCCTGCCTGCTTTCTGTTAGTAAAGTTTTGGATCCCTGTCATTCCACCCCAGGCTTTCTAATTTTGTTCCCTCTGTGCTTTTATCCTTTTTTCCACCTCTGTATAATACTTTCTTTCCACCAAATAAACTTTCTTCTTCAGCATCAAGCTGGAGACACCTCACAGGGCTGATAGTATCCCACATCATATCTCTCCTCTTTGGTTATGCTCTCCTCCTTTGCTTCCCGTAAGACCTACAATGGGGATAAGGAATGAGGGTAAACAATTGTTTACCTTGTATGCTGATGTTGTGCTCAGTTTTACTGAATTATCTCTGAGGTTTTAGCTGCTACTGGTTTTCTTCCTGATTTTTATATATGGGAGGACAATTTTCTTAGAATCCTCTTGCAGTTTAATTCCTCAGCATGAGCAGAAGTGTTAAAAATTTTCAGTGTTAGAAGAAAAATGAAACCATCTCTACTTAGCATCCTGTGTCATGTATCTGATCTGTTGTTTGTACTACAGTACCTGAAAATACTAACTCTGTGTGACAGTCATGTTGAAGACTGTCTTTCATTCTCAACCCAAACTCCTTTAACCTGATATTAAGCATACAGAGATACTTTCTGAAAACTGCTAATCAACACTTCAAACTTACACTGAAGATGAGAGGATAAATGGAAACCACTGGTTACAAATGTCAGAATTTTTAATGTGGTTCCTTAGGTACAATAAAATAAATAAATAGGAAAGTACAATAAATAATACCTCAAAAGCAGAAAATAACCTCTCTAAGTTGTAACTTCATTCTTGTGTAATGGAATTGGCTCCTATGAGAACCAGAACTTTTATTCTTTCTGAGGTCATTCCAGCCAGCACAGTCAAGATTAGGCTGTATTGCAGCATCAGTGGCAATTGCTACTACAAAGAATTAATTCTGCTTGTCAGAGTACCTCAGACAGATTCAACTGAAGCAGCTCTTTCTCGGATCATGCTTCCAGATATTTTTATTTCCAGAAGTATCTATTTCAACTATGTGTAAAGAAAACCTAGGAAATACCTAGTAAAAGAGTATGAGCTGCCTGCTGGGTTAAACCACAACATAAAGATAGCAAACATTTTATTTTCATTTTCTTTTTTATAGAGAGGGAAATGCAGAAAATGTGGATTAAATGAAGTTTGTTTAAGGTCACCAAAAACAAGGCCTCAGTCCTGTGTTCTTGCCCTCTGGAAAGCTCAGTCCCCAAAATTTTCTCTCAAGAGCTGGCAGAGAGGCAAGGAAGATAACGTTCAAATTGTGATTTGCCTGTAATTACAAATGAAATGAATGTGTAAATCTCCACAGATCATGGAAGTCTTCATTGTATAGTCCCCAAAGGATCAGCTCTCTACTTCTATGAAGAATTTATATCTATCCCTGATGTATTTTAACAAGTCTTTCTACAACTGTAGAAATTTGATGACTTTATTAGTATGCTCAAGACTCTTGTCATTTTGACACATGACAGTGTTTTCGTTGTCTTGACTTAACAGCTCATTGTAACCAATAAATGAATGTTGACACACTGACATTCATGAGAGTTAGTTAAGTGCCTGATAAAACTGTAGGTCGTCATGATGACCTGTAACAGTTTGACTGAAATGAACTCTAGAGAAAACTAAATTTGTGGTTATATTTTCATCTCTAATTTTCTCTGAAGAAGTAATTCTCTAACAGTCTCTTGCACTGTCAGATGGTATCGCTTCTGCATCTTGGTACAGAAACTGAAATAAGGGAATAAGTAAAATTAAATGAATTTAATTTACATTGATCTATAATTAATTCAGTCTTTTGTTCAAATACATATTTTAACAAACTTAAGGTCTCCATATTTACACAATAAAATAGTTTATTTGTAGTCCACCAAAAAAAAACAGAAAGATCTCTCTGATGCTGCATAGTTGCATGAATATAATGCCATAGACATAACTCTAGTTCTGCATTGTTTGTATTGTAAGGTTGCTGTGGCTCTAGGCAATTTTAATAACTTCACTGAGTTCATAGGACCATTCATATAGGCACTCATGTGGAAATGCAATATGAAATCTGACAAGCAGGAGCTGCTTATACTGCTCTACAATTATTCAACGTCCATTGATTTCAGCTGTTACCTCTGATTTATACCGCTTTTGATTAGTGAAGAATCAGTCTTCGAAAGTTTGCTGCAAGTGTACATATTTTCAAAACATTCAATAAATGTCTGTTATTGCAGAAATGTTAGTCATTAGAATCATCTGAGCAAGCTAGATCTTTATAGCAATTATGAAGAAAATTAAAATGCACTATCTTAGTTTTTTAATTACTTGTTTGGATGAAGCAGTCAAATTATATGAACCTGGTAAAGTTCCTGGCTTGATGACTTTATTAGACCATTCTTTCCAATTAAGTAACTCAGTCTTTTTTAAAATATTCATTGGGAAATGCATCAAAAATTTCATGCAATATTCACTCAAAAATAATTTGTCTGAGGCACCACCATCAAAACAAGCAAACACAACACATCTTGTGAAGACTTGAATCCTTTTTAATCTGACAAGAGATGGGATAATGATTCTTTACTGACTGCCAGCACTTCTTCATTCTCACCAAGATGATCTTGTCATGTAATTTAGCCTGAACTCATGTAAATTTAAAATAAATACACTTTCAGTACTATTCCCACCCATTCACTGTAATATTTTAGTATTTCACTTTTTTAATATAGGTGAGGAATTAGAAGTTTTCCAGATCTCAATTCCCAAGAATAATTATGGAGCAGAAAGTATCTGCCTGATTGTCAACCTGTTCTGCAAGTGCTTATAGGTTTGTATTTCCTCCAAGCTGAGCACCTTGTAAAGTCCCTATATCCTAACACTACAGTGGGGATAGCAACCAGCCAGCAGCTCTTTCTAAGAGGGATTATCATCATAACTTTCAGCAAGAGGATGTCACTACTTCCTAATGTGCTGGGAACAGCTCTGGATATCAGTTAAGCTACGTTTCTTCAAACTCCTTCTAACACTGTTCTGTCCACTCCTTAAATGTGCTCCAGTGCAAGTGTTGAGTCTGAACCAGGCAGATATAATTCTCCATCTTCCTGCTGACAAGCTTGTACACTTCAGACTTCCACCCCAGGCAAAGTAGCCTCTACCACCTAATAGCATACTTCTTGGTAAACACAGTGGAATCATCGTTTCCAGTACAGAAGAGGACATGAATCACTGTGGTGGCCTTCAGATGTCTCCATAATCATGAACAGAACCAGAACAGGATGAACAGGACCAGGAGATTTTTAACAGTTTCATGGGCAAATTGTAGAATCATAGAATTGCTCAGGTTGAAAAAGACCTTAAAGATCAAGTCCAGCTGCAACCTAACCATACTACACTAACAACCCACCGCTAAATCATGTCCCTGAGTACCACATCCAAATGGTTTTTAAACACATTCAGGGATGGTGACTCAACCACCTCCCTGGGGAGCCTGTTCCAATGCTTAACAACCCCTTCTGTAAAGAAGTTTTTCCTGATATCCAACCTAAACCTCCCCTGGTGCAGCTTGAGGCCATTTCCCTTTGTCCTTTCACCTGTCACCAGTGAGAAGAGACCAACACCGCTCTCGCTGCAATCACCTTTCAGGTATTTGAGGAGAGCAATACGGTCTCCCCTCAGCCTCCTCTTCCCCAGACTAAACAGCCCCAGTTCCTTTAGTCTCTCCTCATAGGGCATATTCTCCAAGCCCTTCCCCAGCCTTGTTGCCCTTCTTTGGACCTGCTCCAGCACCTCAATGTCCTTTCTATACTGAGGCGCCCAAAACTGAACACAGTTTAGCCCGAAGTCTGAATATATCCTTGGAATGTTATGGCAAAAGATAGGTTTTCTCATTTTAGTTTACAGATTAAAACAAACACTTATTGTTGCTGCAGGGAATTCTTTCTTAATTACCTTGAGTCAAAAGCAGAATGTTTGTGTTCTTAGCCTTTCTTAAAAATGCGTCAAAGATGGCTTAGTGTTTACTTAATGTAAAAGGGCTCGGAACTGAGGTTGGATAACAGCATGAAAGGAGCTGCTCTTTCTTCAGTGGTAAACCTCGGGCAACCCCTGCTCTACATCAGTTACTTATCTTCTTATTTTAGCTTCATCAAAGGTCCACTTTGCTGTGAGCTAAAGGTCTTCTAATATACTACTTAGAGACAATGCACCACCCATTTGCATTATACTGCTGCTGTCAAGAGCACAGATGGACCATCAGGGATTCTTGGCCCCAGTAAACAGGTAGGGACTGAAGTGTCTGAAAACAGTTTCTAATTACCAACTTTAACAAGTGTATACTCCTCTCAGTAATGAGACTGTCCTTCAGCCTCCCAGCAACCACCTCTGGACTAATGCTGACTCTCATGATATAATTTTGGTGTGTCAGGCTAGCATAAGACCAATGCAGCCTCCTTGCAAAGGAAGACATTCTTATATTTTACAGTTGGCATGTATAATTCTGTTTTAGCAAATGGCTTAGTTACCTGGAATTATGTTTTTTGGGAAAGACTTTAATTCTGTCATTCCCATCATTCCTTCCATTTGCTGACAAGGTGCAAGCACAACACTTTTACAGTCTGCCCAAGTGCAAGTCATGCCTCATCCCATGTAATGTTTTGGACAATAGAGTCCATACTTCCCAGATATATCTTTGGAAGTTAAGTAGAGAGAATGCAGGGAAGTGAGACCTGGGGAAATGAACACAGGTTCAGATGGAGAATAGAGAAAGGAGAGGATTTTGTTCATTCACATTTGAAGAGAGTAAGAAAGAATCTCACATCCTGGCAACAGCAGAGCTAATTAATAGGCTCATCTCTGGGAGAAGAAACATTGCAGCCTGCAGGTAGCCCCACATTACCTGAGATGCAGAGACTGCCCCCAGGGATATTTTGAATTTAAATGCTCACCAGAAGCTCTCTTTCTCTTACTATCATTCAAATAGAAAAGGTATTGTGCTGTGCATAAAAAAGGGGGGGGCAGAAGAGCTTAAAATTGTCTCAATAAAAATGAAATATTGAAATGGTTACTTCCAAAACTGCAGCTACAAAAAACAAGTTGAGTCCAGGAGAAATATGTATAATTGACATCAGCCATTACCTCGCAGCATATTTTCATGAGTCTAATCTCTGTACTACTCCAGGAATTATATCTGGGTAAAGAAGAAGTACCAAGAAGTTGAAAGAGTAAACAGCAAGCTCAGAAGAGCAAAGGGAGCAAAACTCCTAGCTACTTTTATATCAACATTTGCAGTACTCCATCAAAACTGTTTACAAATCTTTTACATGTTTGTCTAGAGGAATAACATGAATCCATTTGATCTGTTAGGGTACAATTTCACGGGAAGTCAAAGGCAGAATTTTTTCTGTACAATCTGAACTTACAACCCATACTGAATTATCTTTATTTATCTTCCACCCTGCCTACCACAATATGCCCAACCTAACAGGATGAAAAGGATAACTATTTGTTTAAAGCAGAATATTGGTTTTCTGGAAATGCTATGTTGTTGGAAAACACTCATAGTTTAAACCCTAGAAGTTCTGGGTACTCTCAGTGAGTACTTGGGAACCTTGGTGGTTAATAGGCCAATCTATGCTACCAAGTTTGATATGGCAAAGATGAGATCCAAAATTTCAAATATGATATTAGAAGCCTCAAGTATCTGACAGATTACGTTTTGACCAGAATGTGTGGAAGATTGATACCTGCAGGTGGTACTAAATCACAAATTAGAAGAAGCTGCCTGGAAGATGTTTGGTTAGAGAGGGATTGTTCTTGTTTTGCTGGCTCATGTCTCATCAAAGACATGAGAGTTTGGAAGTTTTAACTAGAGTCTAACCATAGAAGCTACATATCCATGCAATAAAGTATATTTAAAATAGACGTCAGATTTTGGGGTATCAAAATACTTTAGAGAGAATTTCATTGAAAGGAAATTCATTCTTACAAACTGGTAGTGAAGAACAGAATGAATAAAATGGAGGTTGAATGCAACAATAGATCATATTTTTATGGGAATTAAGTATTGCTGTGGAAGATAAAAAGTAGTGACTACTGTTTGACATTAAGTTGCATTGATTTGTCATTTAAACTCAAAGCAGAAGGAATTGTTTGTAGCATTACCTGTTCATAGAATAGTAATTGAGCTTATTTCATGACAAGTTTCATTGACTGTTATCACCGTTCTCAAAAAAGAGAGAAAGCCGTGCATCAAGGCTGGTTAATAACCTTCACTCTGGTCCCTCTGGCTTGATGCAGTGCCAGAAGGCTGAAAGCAGCAGGTAGTGCCTGTCAGTTTAACCAGAGTTTAACCCAGCTTGATCTACCAAGCATTTCATTTCTTCTGCCCCCTCAAGGATACTTCTAAATGTAGCATGTTGTCATGGTTTCATGATTTTCAGTTATTGGTACTCCACATCATAACATCATGTAGTGAATGTACCTGGTTCTCAGAAGAAGGACTACTACAGTCCCCATGGTACTTTGCTCCTCTGTTACCATTTTCCAGCCAGAGGGAAAAGATAAAAGCTCGCAGTATAAAAACTTGCAGATCACAAGACCTCGTCCCTTTTTCCACCGTCTCTCATCTTGGCAGCACCTTGCTCTCCAGCCGTCTTATCGTCGGTAGTAGAGTAAGGCCTACCTTGATTTTGGGACATTCTCTCTCTCTGTATTGGATTTATCAGCTTAAATTGTAATTATATTGTATTATAGTGTATTGTTTTGCATTCCGATATCTTATTTAGTAAATTAGTTTGTTTCTCCTCAGATTGTTGCTGCTGTTCTTTGCTTTCAGGGCCATCTCCCTACCCTTTTCCCTTTTCCCCTTTTCCCGGCATGTGGGCCCGTGGGTCCCCCGTCCCCTTTGTCACAGAATCGGGCCTAATGCCCGTAAACCGTTGACACATGTTTAGAAAATGCTTTATGCTGCAATCAAGTCTCTTGTTAATTAATTCCCTCATTTTACGTATCAAATGCATGCCAAAGCACTAGGAATTTCATCAGAAAAGGAATAATAGTTCTTTTTTTTTTTTTTAACCAGGTATGTAGCTTCATGTAACAGAAGTGGAGAGCTAAGGCAAGAGTAATACTGGTGGCTCTTCTTAAAATTGAGTTAGTAACTTTCTGTGTGTCTGTCACTCGTCACCACAGAAATAAAAGTTATATTTGGTCAATAAAATCTTTCTAGCATCCGTTAAGCAACCATTTTCCTACCTGGATGTCATGGTTTTATGATTTTTTTGGTTATTGGTATTCCACATCACAACATCATGTAGTGTATGTACCTGGCTCTCAGAAGAGAAGAACTACTACATTCCCCAGTGGACCTTGTGACCCTGTTACTGTTTTCTGGTCAGAGGGAAAGATAAAAACTCGCATATCATGAGACCTTTTTTTCTTCTCGTCCCATCTCTCATCCTGGCAGCATCTCACTCCCCTGCCATCTCACCATCGGCACTAGAGTAAGGCCTACCTTAATTTTGGACACTCTCTCATTGTATTGGATTTATTAGCTTAAATTGTAATCATATTGTATTATATTGTGTTAATTTGCATTCCAGTATCTTATTTAGTAAATTAGTTTGTTTCTCTTCAGATTGTTGCTGCTGTTCTGTTCTAAGGCCCATCTCCCTACCCTTTTTTCTCTTTTCCCTTTCCCGGGGTGTGGGTCCATGGGTCCCCCGCCCCATTAGTCACGGAACTGAGCCAAACCAGCCTGTAAACCGTTGACACTGGAATAGAGCTCTGGAATGATTTTTTTCCTTCATTAAGCCATCTGAAGATGTCTGCTCTCAAGTTCATTTCTCTCTTTGTTTATGTCTCCTTATCCAGAAGCTGACCTGCTTCTTGCAGCACTAAATCTATGTGCACCTGTTTCCTAAGACTACCCTTAGCAATGGCCAGCCCTTCTGCAGCTGTATCCCAGCTCCATACCTCAAGAACCCATCTAGGATTGTCTGTACAGATGCCAAATGTTTAGAAAAACAAAGTTCTGGAGTTTCACTGGTGGTGCACCCGCAGTGAGATTTGGTTACTGCAGACCATCTTTCTGGTGAACTGTTAGGCACAGAGTTAGAAGCTAAGTGGGGGAGAGGTGGCAGGGGGTATGGAGTAGCACCCTGGGAAATAACATTAAACATCTTCCAAAAAACCAGTCTGCCCTTATGATATTTATATTGCATGAAAACACCAATATGTTATTTTCTTAAATTTTACATTTTCATGTCAAAATCTAGATATCAACAGGGTGGTCTACATCCTTTCTTTAAAATTCAGGCTTCACACTTAGGTATTCCAAAGCTGGTCTGTGTCAGAACAAGGGCTGGAACACCTGTTTGGTCTCCTTAAGTATAACTCTATGACTAAATAAATCGAGCCAGGGATTGTTCTGTGATCCCAAGGCGTAAGTCAGCTTGGGCTTGGACTGCTGCATGCTTCCTATCCTCTCCAAGTCACAGGGTCCATACCGTCTTCTGGGAAAACCCCTGACACATGCTGTTAATCAGGGTGGATTTAGGCACTATCTAGGAGAGCTAGCACTGCAGCAGCCTTTGCTACAGGAGAATGACAGACCAGTGCTCAGTTTCCTGTCCTGGTCCTGTTTTATTAAGCATTATAACATATATACATGCATACATATTTGTGTGTGTACATATATGTGTATATATATGTACAGGTAAAAATGTCACATATTCAGTATATGCTGTAGCCTTTATGCCACAACACTTAATGAATATAATCTAGTGTCACTCCTAAAAATACAGGAGGATCCCTGATTTCATCCAGAGCATTTGGGCTCTGCACTGAGAGAGTGAAGGCTCAGTTTCTGTGAAGTGACAGTTAAGTATTCAAAATAAGCAGAGGATAACTGAACATATAAAGTACAGAGCAGCACAGAGCTAGGCCCATTTATGTCCATGTAGGAGGGTGATCCTTCCGTGTCCTCTTTGCTCTGACCTACAGAGAAAGTGCAAGAAAAAATCAATATCTGACCTTAAAATTACCAGTCACTGAGGTTCGGTTCTAAGATCCCACAAAAATACTAACTGCTTTGAAAATACACTGTTGTCACTGCTGGAGAAACATCACTGATAAGTAATGCTCTATTCTCTTTGAAAAAAAAAGTTCTTCATAGTAAAGTCACAAAAGCTTTATGCTTTGAAAAGTCTGGCAAGAATCAATTCCCAATTAAATGCAAAGATATTTCTTTCGGTCATTCTAAACCATTAACGGAAATTTGCAAAGATTACTGGCATTTCGTCATTTCAGAAGTCACATTAGTTCATCTGTATCATCTGAGAGTTGCTATTATTAGTCCTGACTTTTGCTGCATAAGGGAAGTTTAAAAATTACTACAATGTTTAGCTTCAGTTCATATTCCTGTGAGATGGATAGCTAAGCCTACAACAGCTATATTAAGTATATTGTGAAACAAACATAAACTGTATAAAATATATCTGATGAGTGTATACTGATCCAGTCTTGAGAGAGTCAGTCCAGGAATGCAATCTGCTGCTTATTGCACCAGATGAAACTGGTAACCAAAATGATGAAGCAGAGCTGATTTCGCACTGATGTATTCAAAACAAAACCAAAATCAATAAATACTTAATAAGGTCAGCATATTTTTATTTGATTCAAATACACATACGTATGTCTTATTTACAGTGTAAATAAAACATTCTGCTTTTCTTTTTTTTTTTAGCCCTGGAAAACACTTTCTGACATTCACAAAATATTGTTTATCATAGTTCTGTGGTATGAGGCATGAGGGTTTTTCTGCTCCTAGCATTAACTATGGAATCATAGAATCATGTATTTTGGAAGGGAACTCATGAGGTCATCTTGGCCTTCTCCCTGCTCAAAGCAGGGACAGCTCCAAAGTTAGATCAGGTCATTTCCAGACAAGTTTTAAATGTCTTAAAGAGTAACAAATATTTGAAGAGTCAGGGGACAAGAATCTGTTCATCATTTTTTATTACAGACCAATATTTGTATTGTTCCTCTGGCTGCAAATCCTGTGATGTCCCCTTCTTATATACCTTTTATGAATTCTCCTTTCCCAACAGTTGAATCAGTAGGATTTATAATTTTTTGGCTGCATTGTCTTGAGATTTCTCTTTTGTAGCCATCATGTAGACTTGATAGAGGAGATACTGCCATGAAAAAGTCTTTAAAAGATGTTCTTTATAAATTATCCCTCCTCCATGATAATCAAATGTCCCACTGAAAAAAAAAGTTACAGAATTCTGACCTGGTTTATTTGTTTGTTTGTTTATGTCTGAATATGCCATCTCCAATGGAAGAAGAAACATCAGTTTAGAGGAAATTGATTATACTTTTCATTAATAGACTTCTTGCTGCTGCTCATGTGTGTGTTTTAATATTCATCTTGTTAATTTGCTTAATGTCATCTGTTTGTTTGTTTTTGCACTGAGATAGAAAAGCAGCATGCATGACTACTTGATCTGAGGATTAAATCATAACTGACAGGATTGATTTAACTGTAGTGAGTAATTTCATCAGAGGAAAGAAGATTTGTTCAGTCAGTTCAACTAAATTGGAGGCTGAATTTTAACAAGGTCCCATCCACTATGGTAGTGATTAGATCTCCCCACGAAAATCTAAGTGTTAAATAGAAGGTGGCTTGCTTCTCTGCTGTGTGCTGCTGCTTTTGGAATATCCTGTATTTCCTGAGTATTACTGTTCTGTGTGTGCTCTTAAACATGTGTTACCCTGAAAAATGAAGATTTAAGTGGATATATTTTTCCAGTTTGGCAGTGTTATTTTAGCTGAAGAGTTTTTTTTATTCAGATAAGTTTTTTTTTTTAATGATTTTTTAATTGAAATTTGTCAAGATGGAGTTTGAAGATTTTTCATATATCCTCAAGTTCTGGACATCTACTAAGTGTCAGATGGGATGTTACCTCACAAAGAAGAGTTGACTCATCTGAAGTATGGTTAAAAAACTGAGATGCATCTGCTAATCATGCATAGGTCAGATGCTCAGCAAATCTGTGTCTACACCCTGTGTTGTATACACAGTACATACAGCAATAGGAGGGAACTCCTGTGCATGTGCTGCAGAGCAGCTGTGATCCTGAATCTCAGAAGAACCTGGATTCAATAGATGAACATTTGGCATAATGCTCTGTTTAGAAAGCTTTACTATTGATGCTGCTACATGTATAAAACATGCCATCAGAAGAGTTATGTATACACAGACATAAAAAGAAACCAAGGCTGGTGGTATATTAAACACCATCTAGGTACTTCTAAGTGAAGTTAAGTTCGCGTTCAGTCACATTTTTGTAGGAAAGATGGACATAGACATTTTCCTTGCAGAAAAGCATAACACTTTGATGTCTTTCTCTAGGAGTACATTGAGGGTGCTGAGTGCCAAACAGTTGTAGTTGCCCTGATGTAGGGCAGAGCTTGAAACAAAGATCTGTTTTTCCCACTGCTTATCATCTTTCAACATAGCTCTCCCTCAGTTCTCTCTTCCCACATTCAGTGGAGTCTAGCTATTTGCTACAGAACAATTAACTCTGGATTTTTTTATGGAGGCCACATTAAGACCTGTTAGTATAATCTCTTTTCAGCTGAGATCTACAGGAAACAGATCAGCTCAAATGTAGGAGCTCAAAGGTAGTGTGAAGAACTGAGCAGGGGAGGCCAGCTGGCAGATCCCGATAAACAAACAGGTTGTTTGGCAATATAGCATTGAACATAAAGGAGGGGAAACACAGTATTTGATAGACTCTGCCATGGACTTGCTGTGCTCACTGAAACTGTGCAGTGTGGATGTAAAATGAAACCCTGATCCTAAGTACAAGGTGTATCCTGCCACATAGAATTCTGTTGCAAAACAAGTAAAATACCAATTTTTTTACCTACATTCGCAACTGTACAGACATCAGGCTTGGAGAAAGGGATCTGAGCAAGCTGAAAGAGATGTGAGAAAATGAGAGCTCATAAGGGAGAGCAAGAGCTTGTATGGATTGCATACACATACACACTGAAAAAGATTTTTTCTGTCTTACATGAACTGTAGCGGAGCTCTGCTTGAACCAAAAGCAAAGCATTTATCTGTAACACTCTGGAAATAAGATTCTCAGCTCCAGGCAGACATGATTAAAGCTAAACTCAAGAAATTCCACAGTCAATGCACAGAGTATGCTAATGGTAGCTGCAGCCAGCTGCCTGTCAGAAGCATAAAATTGACAGGAAACATCTGAGGTTGGTAAAAACAAACAAACAAACAAACAAAACCATTCTGTATGGTTCCTTCCCTCAGAACAATCAAAGGGTGGTTTTTTTGTGTGTGTTTAGCAAGTAGTTTTCTTTGCCAAACCATGCTAAATCTAGGGCTGCTCTACAGGTATTGCACTGATTGAATCAATTCCTTTTGCACTTCATATATTAGCTACATCAATTGCCAGATGCAGCCCTTAGGAACAGGGAAATTTATTCTGAGAAGTGATTGCAGACAAAGTGAGAATACCACCAATGGTTGTTAGTCTTAGAGTACGGAGGAGGAAAGAGAACTCAAGTTCATTTTCAGTAGGAAAGAACACAGGCTAAAACATCTGAGAGTGAAGTATCTTTCCACATTAAATAAAAAGGGATTTTAAAGCAAAGTGTTTCATCAATACTGCGGAATGTCAAATTCCTCTGTGTAGTTCAGCAAGTAGAAGTGGATGTCTGTGTACCGTTCTATGTACAACTTTTGTACATCTGGAGAGTTTGGGGCTGATTTCAGATGGGGGTCAGAGACTGAAAGATGCAGATGCCCAATGGAAGACATTAGTTAATGCAAACTGATCATCTGAGGAAAAACTGTGTCACCTAAGAAGTTAATTACTATAAACTGACAGTCTGAGTCATTGTACTTGTCATTGTGAGTTTTTAGAAAACCCCTCTCACTCCTGTTCTGTAACTTTCAGGAAAAAGTGAGGGAAAGCAGTCTAGACAGTAGAGCAAAAAGAGATCAGGATGGATGGCTGTTCTACATCTTTTTTTTTTTTTTATCTAGACTTAAGTTACCCATGGTCAAAGAAACGTGACAAATTAATTACAGTTCTCAGAGAGGACCGTTGCAGAAGAGTATTCCCTGGCCAGCTCTAAGCTAACTCTCTATTAGCTCCAGCTCCGGCCATATTACAGAATCTTAGAGTCACAGAATCATAGATATTGGAAGGGATCTCTGGTGATTACCTGTTCCAACCACCTCCACCCCTCCACTGAAGCAGGTTCCCTACAGTAGGTTGTACATTCTCAAAGTTATTCCTGCTAGGAGTGACAGAGAACTTGAGAGTGACAGAGGAGCCCAAGTAAACACTTGATTTTGAAGGCCATGTTGTCCCCTTTTCATCTCATATTGATTCTTGAGTTAATGTTTAAGAAGGTATCAGGTAAAGTTTATGATGGAAAGGAAAGTCAGTGGGTTCAAAAGTAGAAAGGTATGAATCCAGGGTGTGATATTTAAAGAAATAGGATTCTAATTTTAATAACTTTAGCTGAAAGTCTTTTAAGAAAAGGATTTTGTATAAACATTCTCATGTGTCCACTCTCTGGAACTTCAGAAATCTCATGAATTAAGCCAAATTCCAATAGTTAAAATTGAGTGAAAGTCTTCAATAACAGGACTTTTGCATTTCAGGGGAGTTTAGACTTGAAGACTGCTAAATAGAATAGAGATCATTAAGAGGAAAACAAGAGTGCCTCACTTTCCCTCAGCACTTTGAATATTAACTAGGCACATTTGTAGGGACAGCTATTGAAGAGATTGTTACATCACAATTTTATTTCCAGTTCCATATTTTTCTAATGCTACAAACCAGGAAAGGATTTCAGTGCCCGTTTAACATGTCACACATTTTGAATTAAGATATAGTAACAGTTAGATGTTAGCCAAAAGATTAAGAGGTTTTGAGCAAAGCTTTCTCAAATGGGTTTGAAAAAAACATGTAAATATAGCTGTCAGGCTGAGGCATCATGTTCCAAGTCAGCTAAATGGAAATGTGCATGGACAAACCCTAATGTGTAGGAGTTTAAAAAGGAAGTGCTGACCCAAGTTTAACTATAGTGATGTGAAGAATACTACACTAATGTAGCATTTCCATATGTATTATAATTCTGCAGCCACAGATTTTCTTAAAGAAAACAGCTGCAGTGCTGAAGTTTTAATCTTCTCAAAATTAAAAGGCTGAAAAATTACTCAAACCTCAAAATCAGAGTATCACAAAAATGAATGGTTATGAAGACTGTCATTATGGTAACTATTTGCTCTTTCTTCTTGCTAAAAAGATTTTTAAACCTCAAGTTTTGTTGTGATGATTGCTTTCAATAGCCCATTGCAACATGCTTTCAATTGTCCATCTATTTTTTTACAAAACAAGAGCAAGTTTTCTAAGATGTGTAATAAGGAAAGGGAGCTAACTCAAATAATGATTGACCTCATGCTCAAATAGGTCAAAATACCTTACCTATGCATCAGCCATCAAGCTAAAAAGAAAAAATGCTTATTAATGTTCACTCATACTGAGATGGATGTAGTCAGTAACATATTTCAGGCTTGTCTGATTTTCAGGTGGGGAATGTTTAGAAAATGTGTTCCAGCTTTCTTCAGACTTGTACAACCATATTTCTTCTGGAAAAACTGAAGCCTACAGGAATACTTTGTTCTCATTTCATTGCGGTCTGGATGAAAGGAGGTATACAATTTGGTCAGGAGTTTGACTGGTTGATCTCTGTGAGTCCCTTCCAAGTTGGGATATTCTGTGATTCCATGTGTCAGAGGTTCTATAATTCTACAAGCCTGGTTCAGGTCCACTACGTTAGGTGTAGTGACAGTGATGAGACTTCAGCTGTCAGATTCAGATCTATAAAGTTTCAGTTATCTTGGAATCATAGAATCATCTGGGTTGGAAGAGACCTTCAAAATCACCAAGTCCAATCATCAGTCTGACCTACTGAGTTCCGTAACTAAACCATGCCCCTAAGTGCTACATCTGCATCTTACTTCCCTCCAGGGATGGGGCCTCTAACACTGCTCTGGAAAGCTCATTCCAGTATTTGGCCACCGTCTGCAAAAGAAATTCTTCCTGATATACAATCTAAATCTCATTTAGTGCAGCTTGAGACTGTTTCCTCCCAACAAAATTCTCAGTCTCTTGATTTTTGTGTCGTTCTCCTATACTTGCAGAACCAAAGTTTCTCTAGTGATTTGAAACCTCACATGACAAATCTGTCTGGTCAACATGATGGGGAAGGCTCATAGAAAGGGAAAAAGCAAAAAAGGGAAAAAGCCGTCAGCACTGTAGCTGGTATTTATGTCACCTCATGGAATTCTGTAAAGGACACATATCTAAAATTTGATTTCTTCATCTTCTTTTTCTGACATAGAAGGATTCACTTAAGACATGTTTATTGATTTCCTCTTATATCTATGAGAGTTTGAAAAATAATTCTATTCTCTCAAGGTGAAAGCTCTATATATGGACTGTAGTCTTTTCTTCACTAGAGCAACTGAATTAATGTCATTTACCTACCAGGTAGTTCAGAGGAAGATCATAGTATGCACACAGAGAACTTAGTTTAATACGTTTAACAAGAAAAATAACACTGCACTGATCTTTGATTAAGCAGATTCTTCTGCTATTTTTAATCAGTCCACACTGGGAAAACATGCCTATCACAACAACCAGTACATCTAGTAATAGTAATATAGTGCTTTTTCTCTATTTAGTTTTTAATCTCTTATTTTTACTGTATATTACATCCATATTATATATATGTTTGGAATATTGTATAACCATGGCATAAGAGCTTCGTAGCTCAAATGGCCACAGAAGACAGGGCACAAATTACTGTTATCTCCTTTCTGTAGGTGGAGAATCCAAAGTGCTGATAACACTTCTCACAGAGCCAGGATTACCAGAAATTAGGTTTTCATTACTCCCAATCAATGTGATCATTCTGCCTCAAGGAAAAAGTACGATAGCTGAAACATCAAAGAATCTTTACCTCACAAGAGGTAAATTACAGTGCAAATTTTTACCTCACAAGAGGTAAATTACAGTGCAAATTTTTAGTGCCAGTTTTAGTGGTCTCTGGACACGTATCATAAGATTCCTAGTGCATCTCTAGCCTTTAGGTATTATTTTTCATTGTATTATGAGAAAAACTGTCTGTCCTTTAGAGCCCCTGTAATGACTACATTTGTAGCAATCTGCAGAGGTAAAAAGCAGAGGTGACTTAGTTCTCTCTGCTGTACACCTCTGTTCATAGAGTGTTATGCTGAGAGAGGGTTGGAGCATACAACATTGAATATGAGTTGCAGAAATTATGGGTGAAGAGCAAGGCCATTTTCAGCAGTTGGCTCCTGCAGTGGAACTTGTAACATAGGGAAATTATGTGAAAGGTCCTCTTTGTTCATGTTCAATCTTCAGCCCGTGGCTCAAGACAGCTAGTAATGTGGCCCAGATCCTGCCACCGTGTCATCATGGTGACAGCTCTTCACTGCTGCATGGCATGGCCTTGGTTGTGCACCCATTAACTCAGTGACAACCAAACATCAGTGTGCTATTAACACTGTCTCAGCTGAAATCAGGACACTGGGAGAGAAAGAGAACACTGCAGTGCTAACTCCACCCATCACACCTGCCACACACACATAGTCAGATTGAAATTCGTGTGTATTATATGTTACATGCACTTGTGCCACTTGGTGAGTAAAATACAGTAACTGCCAATAATAATATTTCAATCAGCTAATGGCATCGCAAAAGAAAACAGATTCCTCCCTCCAAAAAGTCATGGATGAAGGAAGAGTGTTTAACAACAAAATGGATAGCTGAATACTTTTTTGTTGTTACAAATTATATGGCTTAATTTGTCAGGAAATTGTGTCAGTTTTCAAAGATTACAATTTGAAACGATATTATATGCAAAAGCATGCTGCCAAATCCAATGCATATCAAGGAATGTTTTGTAAAGATAAATTAGTGGAACTGAAAAAAAATCTGCCATCTCAGCAGATTGGGTTTTTTTAATTACAGTTCCAATGGACTCTACTTTAAAAAGTAGTTATGTAGTAGCAATTCTGACTGCAAAAAAAATATCAAAACCATTTACTGATGGCGAGTTTATTAAACAATGCAAGGAAAGCAAAGCAAAATTAATTTGTCTTAATTAAAAAAAAGAAAAAAGATATTTCTAAAATCAGCTTTTCTCACCAGACTATAGCCAGGTGAACTGAAGAAACAGAAAAATATTTTAAAAAAAAATTTGGGCAGTAAATATGCTAATTTCATATTTTCTGCATTGGTGATAGATGAAACTATTGATTCTACAGCTAGAACTCTACTTGCCATTTTTATTAGAGGTTCTAATAACTAATATAATGCCACTGAAGAAATGGCTTCTTTGGTGCCATTAAAAGACACAACTAAAACTACTGTCTTGGATGCAACTGTAAAAATTACATTAACGTGATTTTTTTAACCCTTGCCAGCATACCTGGTATAGCTACTGACGATGTCCCAGTGATGACTGGTAAAAAATAGGGACCTATAAAATTAATAGAAGATGATGCAATTGCCACCAGCAGCTCATGTTTGATGAAATATCACTGCACTCTACTTCACGAAAAATTATTCATGAAAGCTTTAAAAATGGATAATGTGCAAATTGTTATCAAAGCTGTGAATTTCATGAAGTCTAAGGGATTGAACTGTCACCAGTTCCAGGATTTCCTTAAAAGTATGGATACTGATTGTGAGGACACCATTTATTTTCCTTATGGAAGGTGGCCAAGTCGAGGTAAAATGCTATGAAGGTTTTATGATTTGCCAAATGAAATCAAGTCATTCGTGGAAACAAAAGGAAAAACTATGCCAAGAATGTGAAGATTAAAAATGGCTCACAGATTTAGCATTTTGGTGGATTTGACCACTCCTTTAAATAAGTTAACCATGCCTCTTCAAGGTGAAAATCAATTTATGTCTGTGCTATGTTTCAAACCATAAGTGTTTGAAATGAAACTTAAATTATGACAAGCTCAAGTTATGGCAAATAATTTCATGCATTTTGATACATTGGCTAAACACAGTCCTATGAACATACAGCTGTGCTTTCTATTTTGATAAAGGAATATGAGAATAGGTGTCAAGACTGCCAAAAAAAAGAACAATCAGTTTTTTGGTATATTTTTGACTCCATTTTCAGTCAACATAAATATCAACATAAAATTCACTACCTGTGAATTTTCAAGTGGACTATATAGAGTTGCAATCAGATGTTCAAGTCAAAAATTTGATCATGTCTCTTTACTATATTTTTCTAAGACCTGTGCTTACCTTTGTGAACAAATATTTTCAAGGCTGAAGTACAGGAAGTGCAAAATTTCATCAAAAATCTCTGATGAACACTTTGCAAACTCACTAAGAATTGCAACCACTTCCACTGAACAGCATTAGTTTCACAAAAGCAAAGTTTTATGTTTTTGTTGCTCTCTTTTTTATGTTTTTATAAGAAAAATAAAAATATTTTTAAAATAATATAAGTTTTATTGCCTACTTACATTAACCATGTTGTGTATCACATATTTGGCCAAAGACAATTCTTCATTCAGTGTGGCCTAGGCAAACCAAAATGTTGGACACCCATGTCCTGGACAGACACAGTTTAATGACTTGATAGGTATTCTTCGCACGTAAACTATGTGTTAGTGAGTAATATTACAATAAAGTTTTGTGGGGTGATTAATGTTGTAATTAATCTATAAATAGTGAGAATTACTGCAGGGCCAACTCTGTTTCTTATTCTTCGCTTTCATCTTAAATCCTCCTTTACTTGTCCCCTTTGTTAGAGTACTTGAGTAGTCAGATGTGTGCTCAAGCTCTTCCATTGGTCTGAGACTTCCTTCTCCATGTCAGACATCCGATTCTCTTCTCAGTTTATGCCAATAAAGAGTAATTTTAACCAAGTTAGTGAAATCAAATTAATGAAGAAATCTTAATCGAAATGAAAAGAATAAACCTCTTTAAAGCTTTCAGTGAACATTCATCAACACAACCCATCTGTTTTATGCTCCTCCACTTATGTAAGCACTCATAAAACCAATGTAAATGACAAGTTAGCCAGTTTGTTAGTTATAGCTGATTTGTGCTTTGAGAAAACACAAAGGCACACAAGTGTTTTCATGTACCTTCTCCATTATTTGAGATTAATTAGTACTTATCTGACATAATCTTTTATTCAACACAGATCAAATTGTAGAAGTTAGTACAAGTTTAATAAGCATTAACGTTATCTCTACTATACTATTTCTGTAGAGGAGAAACCCCTTATTTTACTCTTGATGGTCATCTCCTCTTTTAAATGCACCCAATTGATCTAGAAATAATGTCCCAAATAATGACATCCTCATTATGAAATCACTTAACTGATTCATCAGGTTTTTATATTAACATAACACACTTAAATTATCTCAACTGATAGGAAATTGACCCAAGAGGATGTCTAATAAACCATGAATAAAAATCAGCCCTGACAAAGAAGAGGCACCGTCATTGATAATGCTATTTTAAACCACATCAAATCAATAGATTCCCTTTTTAGTGTGATGATTTTTATAGTATATTCTGGCCTTTCTCCTCCTCTGCAAGCAACAAGTTCTAGTAGTTGAAGTTACAACACTATAGATTTTATTATAACTAAAGTTCATCTCTTCCCAGCCTAGTACACTGAAAGCACAGCACTGAAAGTACACATCCTATTTATTATATCTTCTCTGTGAAATACAGTCTAAACAAGACACCCTGCTTATACAGAATGTGGACTTAACTGATTAATTTTTAAAACTAATATCAATTTCCTTATCACATTTAGTCATTTCATGGGAAACCCAGTGATTTTGTGAAATCAGTCATAGAATCAAAGAATCAAAAAATGGTTTAGGTTAGATGGGACCTTAAATATCCTTCAGTTCCAACCCCAGTGCCATGGGCAGGGCTGCCACCAATCAGATCAGACTGCCCAGGGCCCCATCCATCCCTGCCTTGAACACTTCCAGGAATGGGGCATCCACATTCCCTGGGCAGACTGTGTCAGTGCCTCACCACTCTGAGTAAAGAATTTCTTCCTAACATCTAATCTAAATCTCACCTCTTTTGGTTTAAAGCCATTCACCCTGGTCCTATCACTGCCAGACTATGTAAAAAGTCAGTCTTCCTTCTGTTTAAAAGCTCCCCTCAAGTACTGCAAGGCCGCAATGAGGCCTCCCTGGAGCCTTCCCCTCTCCAAGCTAAACAAGACCAAGTCACTCAGTTTTTCTTTGTAGCAGAGGTGCTCCAGCCCTCTGATCATCTTCATGGCCCGCCTCTGGACCCCACTCCAACAGTTCCTCATCTTTCTTGTGCTGAGGGCCCCAGGTCCTGCAGTACTGCAGGAGTGGCCTCACAGGGATAGAGTAGATGGGAACAATCACACTCCCTCTCCCTGCTGGCCACTCCTCTGTTGAGGCAACACAGGCAATATTGTCTTTCCGGGCTGCAAGCACACATTGCTGGCTCATGTCCAGCATTTCATCCACCACAATCCCCCAAATCCTTCTCTGCAGGGCTGCTCTCAGTCAGTTCTCCCAGTCTGTACATATATATACGGGATTGCACTGACCCAAGTGAAACACCTTTCTCTTTGCTGTGTTGAACCTCATTAGATTTTCATGTCAAGCCTATCCAGATCCCTCTGGATGGCATCCCTTCCTTCTATTGTATCAACTGCATCACTCACCTTAGTGTCATCAGGAAATGTTCTGAGGGTGCATTCAATCCCAATGTTTAGGTTATTGACAAAGATGCTGAAGAGCACCAGTCCCAAGACTGAATCCTGAGGGACACCACTCATCCCTGGCCTCCATCTAGACATAGAGCCATTGACCACAACTCTCTGGCTGCAACCATCCAACAAATTATTTTTCCATTGAACAGTGCAGCATTCAAATCCATATCTCTCCAATTTAGAAATAAGGTTGTGATGTGGGACCATGTCAAAGGCCTTGCACAAGTCCAGGTAGATGACATCTGTTATCCTTCCTTTGTCCACCATTGCCATCACTCCATCACAGAAGGCCACGAGATTGGTCAGGCACAATCTGCCCTCAGTGAAGCTGTGCTGGCTGTCTTGGCTCAACTCCACATCTTGCAGGTACCTTAACATCTCTTCTAGGAGGAACTGTTCCATGATATTCCCAGGTACAGAGGTGAGGCTCACCAGCCTGTAGTTTTCCAGGTCTCCTTTTCTCCCTTTCTTAAAAATGGGAGTGGTGTTTGCCTTTTTCTATTAACGAGGAACTTTGTGTTACACCTATGATTTTTCAGATATGATGGAGAGTGGCTTAACAACCATATCAGCCAGTTGCTGCATCCTAAGGACACATTCAGAATCATCATCCCATAAGAAGCCAGGCAGACTTGGAGAAGACATCCTTGCTAAGGATAATGGAGAGGTAACTTCCCTTTCTAGTCAATTTGTTCTTTGCTGGGATCTCCTTGGTATAACACTGATGCTTTTACTTGAGGATAAATACACAACATTTTTGTTATTTTTGTCTTTTAAAATTTCTGTATTATAGTCAGTGTACTAATTGAATGAAACTCAAATACAACAGGACACATAACTGCCAGAATACAATATTTGTTCAACTAAGATTTTGCAGTATAGGCTTTTGGACATGTTGTCTGTTCTATGACATCCAAAAGAAAACAAGACCTTATAGATTCAGATGAGCCTATCACAATTTATGTTCTGCAGCTGATGTTGGCTTTTGCTTTGGTTTGGTTTTCTCTTATTTTTTTAAAGAGGTCAATTATATTCTGGTGTGCTTATAAAAAATGCCTTTTAAAGCTATCTATCTCCTTTGTGAAAATGTCCATCAGGTTAGCATTAGAGCTGGACTTTAAAAGAGATGATGTTGGATGACCCAGATATGAATAGCATTTGTCATCAATGCTGATAGAATGGAAGCATACTCTTCTCCCATCTACCCTGAAAAAATGAGGAATGAGCCAATCATTCATCTGCAAAGCCTGGGATTGGGATAGAGTTGAGTCTACCACAATCACATGGTTGCTAATAGATTCTTAGAGTGCATCTATTCTCTCAGACTCTGCATGTGACAGTTAGAAGAGTGATTCCCTGGAAGTCTACTGGTAGTCCCAAAGAGCTATCAGGAGAATCAGCTTCAGTTTGCCCTGGCAAAATATTGCCATACTTTATGTGGTAACACTGAGATCTTTTGCATGCAGATAGCATCTATAGCCTGGACAGCCCATTTTTCCTGAGATCGCTCCTCCCACTTACTCTGTCCTTGTGGTTACCATAGATAAGTCAGTTTGTATATTCTCAGTTTGGCTATTATATTTTCAGATCTGGACTCTAAATATATGATCAAAGAAGACTGTTTCAATAGAGGCTTGTGAAATTTTCAGACTTTTACAAAAGTCTCTGCAACCAGTGTGTAGTGCACAGATCAGAATTCTAAAGGAGTATGCTCCTAGCAAGTGCATCAGAGGTGATTGTCAGGTTAGGGATTTTAACAGGAGAATAAGGTAATGCATTTAAACTAAAAGCTTTCTAATGAGAAAAAGAAGTCAGATATTGAAAAAAATCCCTCAAAAAACTGCTGAGTTTACAGTGACTAATGAACTATAATCAGGCAAGGAGCTTGTAATATTTTGATATACAACCTCTGAAATGGAATGTGATTTGTTACAAGACCTAAGGTGATACCTTTTATGGCCTCCAGAAATACACTATAAACTGATACAGTCACCTTTAAACATTTTCTTTAAGGGATGTGCTCACTGCAGTTTCTTTTCTTGAAATTTCTGTTTTCTTCTTCCTTATTCTGAAGGGAGAAAGTCTCCTGATCATAACACAGGCAGAAGCCAAAAGAAACCACCAGATATCAGTCCCAAAGAAGCATCTGGTCATATTATGCGAAGAGTTTACATTTGGTCGTTTGTGGCAGTGTCTCGTTGTTGTGCTGGGAGTTACTTGCAGTTCAGCTTTAGGTAGTATCAACTGATCTGTTAAGGTCATCTTGGGTAAGAGCAGTCATCCTTAAGACTGAGGGGAAATACTAATTTTCTTAGCATAGAACAGGAAGGCTGCACTCACCCAGGTACAAACTGTTTCTCTTGTAAGCTTTGATGAATAGATTTGTCAGTTTTCCATGTAGAAGCGTGCCGCTGTTCAAATATGTTAACTCTTTTGTTGAAGCAGGACTTTCATTTCAAATGTGTGCTAACAAATATGAAGAATTATGTCCATTAAAGTTTAAATGCAAGATCAAGGCCATAAAAATTTCCCATTTCAAATTGTGAAGCAAGGCACAGGGCTATCAAGTTGATTATTAGTAACTAGTGAATAGAAGAATAAACTCCATATCTTGTGACTGGAAGCAATGATGGAAGAGTGCATTCTTGTACAACACAAACTACAGAACTTCCCATTTCTTTTTGCAGTGAAAACACCAAAAGCTAGAATCGCAGTTATATAGCATAGGAAGCAAATGTAGATCTTTTGTTGTGTGTTTCCACAGTATGAAATAACCTGTTAGGATCATTTCTAGCAGAGTAAAAGGGAAAGCATAAAACACCAGTGGTTCTAGAGGTGCCAATCTGTCTTTTGTTAAAAGGTCTTATTCGACATCTGAAGTCAAGTGAAAGCCTAGCGTATGAAGAAAACATATCAAATTCACTAAGAAATCAGAGTTCTGCAGCAGACAAACAGTCCACTGCAGAATTCTATGGACAGAAGTATACTTCCTTGCCTCTGCACACAGTTGGGGAAAGCCCCAGTTCATAAAGCGTTACTTCTACAAACAAATATAAAACGCACAGCAATCCCTGACTGAACCGTGAAAGCAAAATTCAGAGCTTCATTTGTCAAGCCCAGGTTTTAAAATTTTATAGAAAGAGTCTACTTCTTTTCTTAAACCAGTTTTCTGCTGAAAAGATTTTAGCAAAATTTCATGTTCAGTGAAGTTACTCCTGGTTAACTTCACCTAGTCAAAGTGAGAGGGCCTTCACATTTGCAAGCTGTGATCACATACAAGGAACCACCACACAGAGGCCAAAATAAAGTAGCTTTGGCTTCAAAGAGTTATATACCCCAAAGAGGAGAGATATAGATAGAAGGGTTGCCTATCTTCTAGAGAGATCACTGGAAATCCAGAGCTGCTTATTTTCAGAGGAGGTCTAAGGAAAAATGGCTAGTTTTGAGTTTGAACTCTGAAAACTGTGGTGGAAAAACTACTTCAGTTCAAAATATCATTCCACATTATTTTCAGTCAACCTTGCTATTCTGGTCATGAATTAAATCTGTTGAATGAATTCTTAACCTTAATCTCTCCTCTACACTTCATTTGTTGTCACTAAGTGATACTTCTTTCTCAGCATACAGTAATTATTGTGATTATTTCAAGGGCTAGTCTGCATGTTATTTTGTCTAGTGCTGTTTTTATCCCTACATTACACATGCTTTATCTAGTATAATACAGTTGATCTGTCTATAATGCAGTTGAATTTGTTGTTGTAGCTTACTTAATAAACAATTATACATCATCTACACTATAGTCTGTATATCAGAATTGCACTGTGTATTCATAATTCTTTCTGCCATTATTGTTTAATCAATTTATATAATGCAATACTTAAGAAATCTAATGACTAGATGTGATGACTCAGGAGGTGAGTTCTTTCAGAGAACTGTGTAATAAAAAAATTGCTGTTGTGAAAAGACCTTTCATAGGATATTGTGCCTAACCCATACTCATCATTTTCTTAATGAGATGCAAGGAGGTGGCATGGAAGAATGTGAATTTTTTTGATTTTTTTTTTATTGCCTTGGGGGTGCAGATTTTAGTGATAAAGATGTGTGCCTGAGCCTTGTATGTATTCCTTACCTTTGCATCCCTTCCAGATTAGCATCGTCTGAATTCTTATACACATAAAATTCTGGAGCAGCCCCAGTGACTGCAGTGGAAACCATCATAACAGTGCTGGTTGTGAGAAATCCCACTTTTGGGATTTCCCAGTAGACAATTAAAAGAAACCATGAGGTAAAGGGGCTGAATTCACAAAATGTTTAAAAATGGAAAGGACCTCTGAATTTCCAACCCCAATTCCATTATTTGGGGTGGGATTAAGTTTGAGGCTGACACCTCTATTTACATATAAACATATTCCCGAAAACATGTTTGTGTAAAAACCTCCATTATGACCAAAGGAGATGTTGTGCTCAGTTCAGTTGTACACGCAGGACTAGAGCATTTTAGATGTCCTTTGATATTTCACCTGACCTCAACCATGCCTCAGAAAGATCAGCAATTGAGGTCCTGTATCCCCTGTGGGTCCTGTGTCTCCTCTGCCAGCGCTACGCTGTTGTCTACAACACTGTAGGAATTTCAGTTGACACTACAATCCTGTGTATAGGCAATCAAATGGAGCTGTAGGCTTCTACTTTTAGGTAAGTAATTCTCCATTTACTTCAATTTTCAGGTTTCCTGTTGTTCCCCATTTCCTTTATCCATATGGAAGCCTAAAGAGCTAACACGTGCAGATATACCCCTGGAGATAGTTGTCATAATCCAGTAAGAGGGATACATTACAGATAATATCTTTCTAGGATCTATGGAGTTTATTATTCCCGATTTCAGCTGGGACAGAGTTGATATTCTTCATAGTGCCTGGTATTATTCTATGTTTTGGCTTGAAGAGGAAAAACATTTTTGATAACAAACTGATATTTTAGTTGTTGCGGAGTAGTGCTGCACAGACCCAAGAACATTTCAGTTTTTCAGCCTCTCATATTGTCCTGCCAGCAAGAGGGCTGGGGTGCACAAGAAGATGGGAGAGGACAGCAGAAGGGCAGCTCACCTAAGCTGGCCAAAGGGATGTTCCCTGCCATATGAGATCACGTAAGGAAACTATAAAACTGAGGAGAGTTAGTCAAGGGGCTGCTGCTGCTCAGGAACTGTCTGGGTATCAGTTGGCAGGTGGTGAGCAATTGCTTGTACATCACTTGTTTTATAAATATCCATATATATTATTATTACCATTACTGTTATTTCTCTCTCTTCCCATTCAGTCTTAGTAAATAGTTTTTATTTCAGCCTATGAGTTCTACTTTTTTTCAGCTCTGTCACCCATCCCAAAGGGAGGAAGAGGAGTAAGAAAAAGGCTGTGTGGTGTTTTGCTGCTTGCCAGGTTAAACCACAACTGCCTAGCATCTGTCTGCCTCCCTAGAAGTATGCAAATCTCCTACAGGTCTTTTGTATTATCTGTGAGCTTCATGAAAATAATTCACATTCCACTGGGTACTTAATGTGGTTCTAGACATCTGTTTGGACAAATTAGTGTCAGAGTTGCTTTGCACTAGAATGCATGAGGGCTTCATAGAAATAAAGATTGGAAGTGAGTAGCTTGGCACCAGCTTGACACTAGTAAAGCAAGCATTCTTAGATTTAGGTAAAGCTACCTTTTGTTTGTTTGTTTGTTCAGCCAATTCTCATAGAATAATACATAGATTGCTCTGAAATTAATACCTCCTATTTATCTCCAGGGAAACTACAACAGATACAAGGAGCACAGTAACACAATCTGACAGAGCAAATTCTCAGCTATGAAACACTTTTTAAGCATAGTCACCATCATTAGCTGAGCACTTTAGCCAGCAGTGAAGAAGAGCATGCATGCCACACTCATAAAAATCTGCTCCAGCAAAGGTGACCCAATGTAGCTGTAGTCACTGCTGAAACGGGAACATTATAAAACCAGAAGCATTACTTTCAGAAGCCCTCTTAGAATCATAGAATATCCTGAGCTCGAAGGGACCCACAGGGATCATCAAATACACCCCCTGGCTCCACATATGACCATCCACACCCAAACACTATGTCTGAGAGCAGAGTCCAAGCATTCCACTCCTTGAGCTCTGGCAGCTCTGTGCCGTGATCACTGTCCTGGGCAGACTGTTCCATGGCCACCACTGTCTAGTGAAGAACCTCTTCCTAACACCCACCTGACCCTCTCCTGACACAGCTCCATGCCATTCCCTTGAGTCCTGTCACTGCCACCAGAGAGCAGAGCTCACTGCCTGCCCATCCACTCCCTGTGAGGAGCTGCAGTCGCCATGAGGCCTCCTCTTCTAGCCCTGGACTTCTCAGAGTTGGCACAGACATTTTGTTCTGTCTCTTGTCTTACTTGTCTCTTACTTTTATTTCTCAGTTGCTGATCTGCCTCTGAGATCAAGGCAGAGTTTCCCCAAATGAGGTCACGAAACTGAAGTATGTTTTCAGAGAAAAGGTGCAATACAGTCCCATGTAATGAATGTAGCTCTCACATCAATTTGTCCTCAGAGCCATACAGTCCACCTTTGATGACCCAAGCAAGTCACTGAGGTTCCAAGTGTCAACGGTTTACAGGCGTTCAGCCCAGTTCCATGACAAAGGGGACGGGGGACCCACGGGCCCATGCCCCGGGAAAAGGGAAAAGGGGAAAAGCGTAGGGAGATGGCCCTGAGAGCAAAGAACAGCGGCAACAATCTGAGGAGAAACAAACTAATTTACTAAATAAGATATCGGAATGCAAAACAACACACTATGTTACAATATAATTACAATTTAAGCTGATAAGTCCAATGCAGAGAGAGAGAATGTCCCAAAATCAAGGTAGGCCTTACTCTACTACCGACGATAAGACGGCTGGAGAGCGAGGTGCTGCCAAGACGAGAGACGGCGGAAAAAGGGACGAGGTCTCGTGATCTGCAAGCTTTTATACTGCGAGCTTTTATCTTTTCCCTCCGGCTGGAAAATGGTAACAGAGGAGCAAAGTACCGTGGGGAATGTAGTAGTCCTTCTCTTCCGAGAACCAGGTATATCCACTACATGATGTTATGATGTGGAATACTAATAACCGAAAATCATAAAACCATGACACCAAGCTACCTTCCATTGGTCACTTGGAAGATCCTCTTCAGGAGCTTTATTAGTTAACCAGCTAATTCAAGTGAAAGAAGAGTGACTGATTCTTCAGGCAGCGCCAAGTGCCATAGTCAAATACATGTAACAGACAGACATGACCTAGTTACTGAAGCAGTGTAACATTTTGGATCAGAAGCTGGTATTTAAGATCAAGTTGATACATTCCATCCCTGGTATTCAGCAGTCAACACTGGAGCCATGAACTCTTAATGAGCACTGGGACAAACAAGTCCGGGAATCACATTTCACACTTACTTTCCAATTACTTAAAAATTAGGATTGTTTTTAATGAGAAGTAGATGGTATGTCTACTTCAATTCCATTATGACTTTATGTGAGTATTTGTGGACAGTTCCCAAATCCGTTTACTTTCAGTGCTAAGAAAAAAAGGAATGCTAGTGAAGTAGGCTTGGAAAACATTGTAGATGTTTTTTCTGAGTCCCTAGTGTGAATTGTTATGTTTTTCTCTCATGTCAGGTGTGAAATTTCCACTGCAAAAAAAAAAACTGCTGTGGTAATGAAACTGAAAATATTATCTATTACATGGATCAAAAAACATCACATTTGCTCATAGGTTTTACCCATAAACTGAAAATCTCCAGAAGGAAAAGTGTGTAAATAGTGTTCTCTAAGCAGTGTTTACTTAAAACTGGAACTTAAATATATCATGGTACTCAGACATATAGACCTACAGCATTCATACTCGATTTACTATGAAAAGTCAATGAGACTTGATAAATCTGATGGAGGGAAACACTTACTGGAAAGATGAGGTAAAGAGAAGGTCACAGGTTGCAACCAACAGGCAGCCAGAGAATGTATCACATCAGTCTCTGGGTGCTGAGGAAGAGCAGCCTCTGTTTTCTTTGGGGCTGGACATCACCAAACTCATCATGTGAGGAAATCCCTAAACTAAAAATCAACAACTGACAAATAAAAACTGAAAATATATCATGGGTTTTAGAATTGAAAAAGGCATTTCTGGATACATTTCAATTAAAACCTGATGCAAAATAGCTCTTTTATATGTAAATCAATGCCTGGAAACAGAAAAAAAAAAAAATCTTCTACTTCCTTGAAATGGTGGAAAAGCTAAAATTCTCACACACGTCTGTTTCACATGTCAAACTGAGTGCAAAAGTACAGCCATCTGTCAGTGTGTGTCAACCAGGAATCAGCCTCATTAGCAAACAAAATGATGCCTTTGGGTGACCTTCCATCCAACCTGCTGGCCATGTCAATGATATCCTCAGACTGGAATTCTGGAGCCTTTGGGGAATATACTTGAAACATACAAGTAAAACATAAAAGTGTGTCAAAGGTTTATGGGCGTTCTCTTTTAAAACTGCCCTTTAAGGCAGTGCATTCCATCATTATTTCTTTTTTAATGCTCAGAACGTACTGGGCCTTTATTAAGCTTGCCACACTGCTCTATGGAGCTTTTTGTATATGTAAGCAATTGAAAACATTGATGGAAATGCCTTGGTATCTGTATACACTGTATACAATGTGGCATACAGCTCCAGAGGAAGCTGCTAATATTACAGAACTTGTGATTTTAAAACCATCTCCCAGTCTCTCCTTTGAATCCTTGATGCATTTTTTTGAATGCTCATTTGATCATGTTGCTAATATCCTTGAATGCACTACTCATCATTCTAGTCATTTCACTCAGTATCTACATTTTGAGGAAGCCTTCTCTAAAGCCAGAGAATACTGAGTGGCAGGGAGTGTGGAGAAACTTGGGATAGACCTTAGAGAGATGGGCATCTCCGGTGTCATGGAACTTTACTCCTGAACACCTGGAAGATCCTGAGAGCCTAAGCGAATATTTGAGACAGGGATGTGACAGCTCTGGCGAATCTGAGGAGGCACAAATCATTTGGGGCCTAGCTCATGCTTATTGGGCCTTATTCAATACTATCCCAGAGAGGGAGAGACAGTTTGAAAACGAGAGACAGAGTTTCCAAACCAAAATACAGGGTCTCCAAACCAAAATAGATTGTTTCCAAGCTGAGAGAGAGAGTTTCCAAAATGAAAGGGAGAGTTTTCAAAAGGAAAGGGAAAGTTTCCAAAATGAGCGGGACACTCTGCAATCCAAGCTTAACAGTCTTCAATCCGAGCGAGACACCTTCCAATCCAACTTTCATGCCATATCAGAAAAGTTGGCCCAAGCCGAGCGTGAGAGACAGAGCATGGAAAACAACCAGCCTGATCAACCACAGGAGGCACCACAACTGATTTCAGTTGCCCGCATTCTCCACCAAAAAATGTCAACGGTTTACAGGCGTTTGGCCCAGTTCCATGACAAAGGGGACGGGGGACCCACGGGCCCACGCCCCGGGAAAAGGGGAAAGGTGAAAAACGTAGGGAGATGGCCCTGAGAGCAAAGAACAGCGGCAACAATCTGAGGAGAAACAAACTAATTTACTAAATAAGATATCGGAATGCAAAACAACACACTATGTTACAATATAATTACAATTTAAGCTGATAAGTCCAATACAGAGAGAGAGAATGTCCCAAAATCAAGGTAGGCCTTACTCTACTACCGACGATAAGACGGCTGGAGAGCAAGGTGCTGCCAAGACGAGAGACGGCGGAAAAAGGGACAAGGTCTTGTGATCTGCAAGTTTTTATACTGCGAGCTTTTATCTTTTCCCTCCGGCTGGAAAATGGTAACAGAGGAGCAAAGTACCGTGGGGAATGTAGTAGTCCTTCTCTTCCGAGAACCAGGTATATCCACTACATGATGTTATGATGTGGAGTACCAATAACCGAAAATCATAAAACCATGACACATAATTTTTGAGACAGAATAACAATGCCTGTCTCTAGACAGATGATTTTTTTCTGAGGGAGCGGAACATTTGTTCAGAAGGAGCAAAATCTAGGTAGAATAGTATAGGTTTAAATTAGACATTCAGAAGAAATTCTTCACTACGAGGTAAGCAAAGCCATGAAGCATGTTGTAGGTGCTGATGGCTATTATTTTGTCCTTTGGGTGTTCACAATTGTTTTGCTCAGAAATATTTTCTAACAGAAGCTTGGCTGTAGAGTGCTTCTGTCCATTTGATGAAGATTCATGCAATTTATAATAGCTTATATATGCATTAGTTCTACATATATATATATATATATATATATAAAGGAATACCTGGTATACTGCAGCGATATCAGACATTTCTATTTAAAAAGTAAGTAGAAAAAGAGGCACATAGATTTACAGAAGTCTGAGGGAACAGTTTTTGTTTAAATTAAGTGAAAAAAAGATTAAATAGACATAGCCTCTTCATCTTCTAAGTAGAGCTGTAAGAAGTCAAGACTCCTCAAAAGTCTGATTGATCTAAGAAGTATGCTTCTGTCCTATAAAACACAGATTTAAACTCCCTTCTCCCTCAGAAAATCTTCTTCGTGTGCAATTTATAAACTCTTCCTGTGAGAAGATTTCCAATGTATGCACAATAAAATGTCTACAAAGGTCATGTGTTAGTATAAGTATGTGCTATTCCTATTCATGTTTATAGCAGAGCAAAGTTTTTTATTAGAATAGAACACTGGCTTGAAAATACTGCCTAAGCCAAAATGTATGGTCCATATCAGCCACTGAGTAGAATAGTATGTAATACATTCTTCCATTTTATGTGAAGTATTGAAAAGATTTGTAGATGGAAATAAATGAAAATAAAAAGGGTTACATTAGGATTTCCTTGTCAAATGTTGTTCACATATTATAAATCTATCTCCATAGGTAGAAATCTCTTTTCTAAGCAAGCAAATATGACTTACTGTGAGATAGACTGTCCAAATCCATAGCATTTGTTACACTTTTAAACTTAATCCACTGCAGAACTTTTTATAGCTTTGAGCACTTTCAATCTTCTTTTGACATTACTGTCAAGAGCATGTGGATTAGTCCCAGGTAGACCAAATCCAAGTGCTTTTTTTCCCTAGGAGCTCACTAAATCTTCACATTTTCAAATTTGCTTTAGAGACCACCCTGTACTCTTTTTCCTTTATTCACCAGGACGTACCTACTGGGGGAGGTTTAAAGCTCATAGTGGGTATATGACCATCACAATCTAATTGCATTGTATTTATTTACTTTAACATGACTAGGATAAAGGAAGCCAATGACTTCTTATAACATGAGTAGTTAAAAAACTATGACTTTTTTTCGACTTAGATTATAAATAATGTTTTAACATAATATTCCTGGGATTTTATTGCCAGCCTTCCACGAACAGAAAAAAATCTTACTCCAGATTCTGCAAACATACTTTTTTGCCATCTCTTTTCCAGCATTTCCAGCTATGATCTTCTTAAAGCATTACATGCTCTTTCTGCACTGCACATCTTTGATATTATGTAAACAATAGTCTATTTTCAGGTTCTCTATCTCTGTAGGTATGTTGTTTGGAGTACTGTCTATTTTAACAGATAGCTTCATCAGCTGGAGACTTGCTATCAGTGTAGCTTATGCTAAAACAGACAGATAAAACATCATTTTCTACATGGGGCTCTGCTATTTCAATAAAACAGTACAGCTGAAGTGATGAAAATTTTGAAAAGAAGGAAGGATATCATTTAACTAGAGATGTTAAAGCAATTTACTATCAGAAATGAATACACCACTTTCCCATTTGCCTGTTTCTACCAACCTATTCTTTAGTTGCTCCATTTGGAAATCATATGACATAGAAAAGTTATATATGAAATTGACTGTAAAATGACAAAGCTTTCTGATAGAAAAGCTTGAGCAAAACTGAAAAATCACAGAATTCACAGAACAGAGTGATAAAACCAGTGCAGATAAATGAAAGCAGATTTAAAGGGTAAAAAGCATTCCTACTTTCACATTTAAAATAATAACTTCTGATGTGCACTAATGTTTCAGGAACAGGAGCTTCAAGTTACAATTTCTCCAGGAAAACGTCAGCTCAGTGGCTGTTAGCATTCAAAGAACAAAACATTAGCAATTATTACAAAAAAACATAGGAAAGAAAGAAGTCACTCTACTGTTGCATAAATTTGAGGTTCATCATTGCCTCAGAGAATATGACCACATCTGCTTGCCTTCCTGCAGAGTCCTGCTACAGCTGGAAACATTTCAGAGAAAGGCAACAAGGGCAGTTAGAAGTACTGAACAGCTTCCATGCCAAAATCAAGGCAATGGGCTGGGATTCCTTATCCTGTAGCTGAGACTGTTTAAGGGGAAATATGATTCAGATCCACAGATTATGAAGTGGCTAAAAAGAAATCCATGTAGCTCAATGAGCAGCTACATTCAACACAGGTAAATAAAATGTACATTGGGTGGAAAACACTGTTGGTTTCTGCCAAGGCAAGAAATAGGAACTATCAAAGCTGGATTCAAAGCAAAAACAAGTAAGTGGTGCATCAAATAATAGGTGACAAATGTGTGGGCTCCTTACTGTAGGGTGCTGTGGATGCCATGTGGGAGCCCTGCTGAGGACCTGTCAGCCACTCTCAACAGAACTGCCAGCTCCTGGTGGGTGTCTCTGCTACCCTGGCACTTTCCTGGCTCAGGAAACCCCTCTGATATGCCTAATCAACTGCTCTGCTGTGGGTCGATCCAGAACTGGAGCTGATCACCTTGGTGAATGAAGGCTGAATGAATCCACAGGAAAAATATCACTGATGTCTGTCCCATGGGCAGCCATTTATGACAACTGCTGAAGGCAGAAAGATGGGCAAAACAGACCCCTGACACGAACCAGTAAAAACACATTTATAGTGTAGCTATGAATTTTAATACAAGAAAAAAATTACAAAGAGCTCTGATTATGAGTCTGATAAATAAGACTTAGATAATCAGAAAGATTTCTTTAGACTGTGGAATATAAGGAAGGTCATTCTGAAAAAAAAAATATATATATTCCAAATAATCATGGTATGTACTTGGAGTAGTTAAGTGGGAAGAGCACCCAGATGAAAATAAAAGTGTCATCTAATTAAAAAAAAAAAAGTACAGTACTCTACTTTAATGATAGTCTAGGAAAATATATCTTTCTTAATTAATTTTTGAGAGATTAAATCTATTTTGTTATCTTTAATGGTTACTAAGTTTTCGTGCTTCTTTTTCCAATGATAGGTTTAAAATACAGTAAAACATGCCAGAAACACTTTTTCTGCTGAACTTCACCTAAGTCAGGAAATAGTGGAAGATGTGAGAAGAAATCCAGTACCCTATGAACTCAAACTCACCTTCCCAAAACCTCATATCTCAGATAAGGATTAATGTAAACTTTGCAGAAGCAAACATTCAAGCAATCTAATCTTTCTCTACCAAATCTTTGTTGTGCTTTAATCCATTAAAACCTGAAATTTGTGGGTGGATCTGGAAGAGCTTCATCTCTTAGTGATGTGAGTTACTAATATTGATCTGAGATCACAAAAGTAGTGTCTTTCATAAGCCAGCTCAGATTGTGGTAAACTGGTATTTTTTCAGGCAGAGCATAGGACTCCATATTGCTCTAGATGCTTGTGAAATTGAAGATAAAGTTACTCCTGTAGGCCCTTCACTTTCTTGTTTTATATAAAATGGAATTTACTGGTCTTGGGAGGAAGGTTCCTGAAATATTCACATAGGAGAATATGGCTGAGATGAACTGTATCATGAGGGTGGGATCCACTTGTATCTGTAGGGTAAGAACGGACTGGGGACTGCCTTGGGCAAGCACAGAACTGTTTAGTGTGTGGAAAATAGAAATAAAGACCTTTTTGTATTTGGTCAGTGTTTGAATGCAAGATGGGAAAGAATGTTGTGAATTTAGGTTCAAAATAATAGATAAATCCTGCCTATTTTAAGCAGACTCTGCAAGACTTGGTAAGGGCAGCAAATCTATGATCCTTTTCTAATTTTTCCTGCTTTCACATCATCCCCTTGGGAAGAACATGATCCTGCCCTTGTCCCCTCTGGTGCACTTTTGCAATTGATTCTTTCAGCTCTCTGTGAAGTAAACACTCCTAAGGACTTGAAAAAAGGTTCCATTGCCTGAAGGTCTTCTCACTATTGCATGTGTAATACATATTTCAGAGAGCCAGAGATGTTAACAGGAGGAACACTTTGTAACCTACACAGAAACATTGCTCTCTGTAATTCTAATTTGATCAAAAGTAATTAGATGATAATGTTATCATGAAAGAAGTGATGTCTAGCTATTTACTGCCACCACACATACCACAACAGGGCACTATCCATGGCAAACACAATTTTGCCACTTCTGCAGCATAAATAATTCAGCTTTAATCAAAAGCGACATCTGGTCAGGCTTATATGGTAAAATGTCATGTCAAAATAGGCCTAATTCCACCTGCCAGTCTTGCATGTGATTTGTGTTACTTCTGTATGAAAACACCACAGCCTGCACTCCACAGAGAAATGCAAAGCACGGAGGCACATTCAGACCAAAGGCAGAAATTCTTCTTTAGAAACATATCCTTGTATTGCAGACAAAAACTTATTGTTTGTTTATAAGTGCTTGCTATGCCACGCTGCCACTGCTATCATTTCTCAAGTCAGCAGGAGTAGCCCATATCACATATAGCAGAAGACAGCATTTTTCTTGTCTTTATAACACAGAGATGGTCATTTTCAGGGCAATAATACTCTACCATATGTCTTAGGCATAGTGGGGCGAGTATGCGCGAGTGCAGTTGATGTACTGACTTGGTATGCCTGCACAAAGCAAAAGAGCCTATCCAAAGAATAACTGCATGGTGGTCTGCAAGATCAACATCAGCTTCGTATTTGCCAGGATTCACTTTGCCACTGAAAGTCCTGCTCTAAAAAAATAGCTTGTTTTGTTAGTTGAACTCTTCCTTCTGAGTTTTTGGCTATGCTGGTTTATTTTTGGGGATGACTATTACTCTAGCTGTAGCTGAAACTCTTCCTAGTTTCCAGATGCTGAGTCTACCCTCTAGAATCCTAGATTTACAGAAACTTCATCACTGGTATGAAGGAGACAGGCTATAGTTATATGATGGACAAGAATGAACAGAGAAGTCAGGGAGGGGAAATAAGCTGAAATTCTGGAAGCAAGGGGGATGAAGTATATTTTTTGTAACAGATGATCAAAATGATAGAGCTTCCTTGTCTGGAAAACTGTCTGGTTGCAGAATGCTGCTCTCTGAATATAGACAATATTTTATTACTTCTTATAAAATGAGAAGATCATGTTCTGCTAAATTATCTCTTACACTAATGACCTTTTCAAAAATTTATAATATTGCTAGCAGAAAACGTTCTCATCTGTAAGGAATAAACCTTTATTATTAGTAGACTTCTTCAGTGCAGCATATCTATCTACAAACAAAATATTATTGCCACTAATCTCTGTGGTTCTTATACCAGCAAATTAACTTTGACTTCAGAGGTAAGACTGTGGTACTGTCAACAACAAGGTTGTTACAAACATGAAAAGTTGTATTTTCAGGTATTTGGTTCTACAATTACTTCTAGTCTATGAAACATTCTTCTGTTTGTTTTTTCTCTAAAATTATTAATTTTAACAGCAGTGAAAAATTTATTTTAAAGTATTTCTGAGAAAAATAATTTTGAATTCTCATTAACATTGAGTCATTTCTCTATCATTACAATTATTTCATATCTAAATTCATGGAGGACTTCACCCAGAAAAGTTAGTCCAGAAAAGACAAATTAACCATCAGATGGTCAACAGGAAACTTCCCTTTGCAGATTACTTGTACCCAGTCAGGCTGAATTTAAAATGGATTTAGTGGAGTATTCACATCCCTTCATCACAAATGGGCACAAGCAGTTTAGCTCAATTTTACACGATTGCAAATATCTACTTAGGAAAAGCAAAAACATACACTATATACACTATATACTTACTTGTGGGATATGAACAACTGGAAACAAGAACATCAATGATGATTTGGTGCTTCAACCTGAAAGTTTTCCAAAAGACTTTTCCCCCTTGAAAAAGAGGGTGGTAACAATGGCAGAAGCAGTAGTTAGTGTGAAAATAAGCCCTGACATATACTTTCATTCTGTGAGGACAAACTTTATATGGGAATTGAGCATTTACCATCTAGAAGATGCACTGAGAAGCCTTTAGGATACTGATATACTAGTGTCTAAGAAAAATAATGCTCTTAATAATCCTACATGCAACATAAGATTTGTTTTACGGATGAGAAATGGCCTCAGAAAATTACTTGCTAAGGACAATGTGATAAAAGATTTAGAAAAATGTTCAAGGAAAATCACTGTAAATGCTTCACTTATTAAAGAAATAGATAACATTCACTGTTTTATAACAGATTTGTAGCCAGCTTAGAGACTAACAATGATACAACGATGATGGCTTCAGTCAAAAAAACAGATTGCTAATCAGGGTTTCTTTTATATAATATGCATTCTCACAAGCGTTTATACAAATCCACGTTATCACAGAATCATAGAACCATAGAATGGCTTGGGTTGGATGGGACCCCTAGAATCATCAAGTTCCAACCCCCCTGACACAGGCAGGGCCACCAACCTTCAGATCTGGTACTAGACAAGGTTGCCCAGGGCCCCATTCAACCTGGCCTTGAACATCTCCAAGGATGGGGTATCCACAGCCTCTCTGGGCAGCCTGTGCCAGCACCTCACCACTCTCTCTGTGAAGAACTTCCCCCTGACATCCAATCTAAACCTTACATCCTTGAGCTTAAAACCATTCCCCCTTGTCCTATCACTATCTACCCAAGTAAAAAGTTGGTTCTCCTCCTGTTTATAATCCCCTTTTAAATACTGGAAGGCTGCAATGAGGTCTACTCACAGCCTTCTCTTCTCCAGGCTGAACAAGCCCATCTCCCTCAGCCTGTCAAGCCTGTTATAAGCACCTCAGTCTGCTATAAGCACCATGGCACGAGACAATGGAGATTCAACTGGAAATAGAAAGCTTGTTTAAATTAAAGAACAGCAAGTATTTTTTAGAGATCCTGTTCAAGCTGCAGTGGCAGATCATCACCATGGGACATTCATGGCCAAAGGCAGGATCACAGTGACAATCCAATATGCATCTTCACTACAGATGTCACCTGACTGTCAAGCTCCAGTTATCCTAGCTCAGTTGCAAGCATCTGCACTGCTAGATCACACTGATGTCAGTTCCATGTTGTGGAGCCACGTGACAGAGAACAATTTTTCAAGATGATATATGTATGTGGATGTGTGTATCCATGGTTAAGGGCAGAGAATCATTGTCCTAGCACCACGTGATACTGGGACAAGAGATGAATCATTCAGAAAATCACTGAGGGAGAACTTTGTTTTTTACGCTAGACACTTGAGTAGAAACAGCCTGCCAGGATCTTTTACAAACCATGAGCTTTTTGCTTTTATTCGTTTCTGTATTGTGACTTCTGTTCCAAATTCTAACTGGCTTTGAAAGGGTGTAGTAGAACTTTGACTTGTACTGAATCACTTCAGTAGAGCTAATTCCATTTCACTGAACAGCTGCAGAGCATATGATGTAGCTGTGAATACTATGTCCTATGCTTGACACCTGGAGAAAACAGTGAAAGCACCATGCAGAACAAAAAGCCAATGTATTTCTATTGTGGTATTCAGGCAAGATGAATTCAAATAGTTTGGTAAGCATTAGGTTAAAAATTACTTTTTTGAGCTGTATTTCCCAAATAGATTTAGAACATCTTTGATGAATAATTCATCTCATGAATATAGTTTATTGTGCCTGAAGAACTAGTCATATCTCATTGCCTCTCAGAATTAAGATCATCACAAAATAGGTTTGAAGGATTCCCTAAAATCAAGAGTCTGAGGCAAGGCCACAGAACACTAGATAAAAAAAAAATCAGCTCTGTCATTGAGCTGAAGCTAATCCATCAGTCACTTAATCATGACATGAAAACACAAGCAGCAGTGAGTCAGTCCCTGGAAAGTAGTTTCACAACCAGTTCTCACATTAAAAACCCTTTTTTTCTATATCAAAATTGTTTGGGTATTAATATGGAGCATACTACACGTTATTACATCTTTTATATTTGTATTTTGTGCCTTTTATTATCACTGTGTGAATGTCAATGTTAAAGACTAGGAGATATGATTCACGATTTTCAGGGACAACTTTAAAGGACATTTTCTTTCCCAGCTACATACTTCATTAACCTCTGTCTTGAGCGATCTACCTTAAGTAACACTCCCAGCACTGTTTTTCTTTGAGCATTTATTTTTGAACATTGCTCCCAGATTTTCCCTGCTGGGGATCCCATTTCCAGTATCATATGAGACTGATGGTTGCTCTCAGTTTGCAGCTCAGTTTTTGCAGCTGAATTTTAACATGACCTTGAACTCCAGAACCAAGGACCATGATTTAGTCTAGCAGTGGCTGCCTGAGTGGGTATTATTAGTTAATTTTTGAATTCTCAGTTGTAGTGTAAAAGTTATCGAACAAAGTTACAAAAAAGCTTTCCTATCTATCTCTGCTGCGTCATCTAAGTTTCTTGTGTTTTATTCCAGCATTATATTTCAATTTTCATGTTGCAGATGCATTTCCAGAGATATCAGAATCACAAATTCTCCTCCGAAATAAATCAAAAATCAATTTTTATCATATAGCTTTTCCTTTTTCTTACTTGTATTTGGTACCAGAAACATCTGAGAGAAAATCTTTTATGCTGATTATGTCACCAGTTCTGAACCAAGTTATCCACAACAATCCTTGTACATGAGCCATGTTATTTGTTTTATAGTCATTTACTGTCATTACTTGCTGCTCTTCACTGAATCTTACTTCTGCTGCCTGCCTTTTTGGCCACTTAGACTCATTTCAGAATTATGTTCTTGCAAAAACTGTAGCACTGGAGTACTCAGGATTAGATGGACCGGCTTCTGGTATCCCAAAATAAGTGAGAAATTGGCAGTCACTACTTGCTATATTCCAACTGAATAAAGCCTGCAAGAGAGCATCAATATAGTAAAACTGCCCATATTTGATGCCTGTTCATCATTCCTCAGCCTCATTTAACCACATTTGACAGCTAGTGTTAAAGCCACAGCTGATGCTGTTGGAAAGAGATGGCTTGGTACCTGGATCCAGCAGATCACTTTGTAACAGGAGGTACTCAAATTCCAGACAGTAAATCAGCTTGCTTCACTCACCAAAGAGGAGTATTTACCTTTCAACATTCAGAGAACCAAAACAGTTAACCGCAGACTATATGTGAGTGTCCTTCTAAAAATATTCCTTCTGAAAAAGATATCTGTATTTTCTTGCAGGTTTACAAGGTATTTATTTCCAAGCAGAACAGTGGAGAAATAAGAAGATGGTAAGACTGATGGTCAGGAAAGGGAGCAGAGGAGAAAACTGAGCTTGTCTGGTAGAAGAAATACCAAAGACATTTGTACAGGTATGTGTCACTTTCATTATGATGATCACATCTAGGCCTGTATCTTTTTCTGATTTGTTGGCTTCTCTTTTCAGCTGTTTCTGAGGGGAAAGGGCAAGACATCGTTCTTTCACACCATTGTACAAAGTGTGGTTAACTTTGAAAGACAATGAAGCACTAGAGGAGAATAAAAATATATTTCTCATATATTTGAGGCAGAACAAGCTCAGACTATAGAAAAAGAATGTTTAAATCTTCAACTATAGCGACAGTCTGTGTGGATTTGGGGTTTTTCTGCAAACACTCAAAGCCTCAGGAGAACAGGCTAGTGGATGTGAAGTTCCTGTATTTCGGATGTGAATATACACAGCACTGAAGCCTTTTTGCTACACAGAGTAATGGCTGCATATGTTAAAATATAGATGCATAGCTTATCTATAAATACAGCATATTTGGGAAGGTCTTAGCACTCACTGAAATACTGGAGCTTGGTATATGATTACATATAGTAGTGAACCACATAAAAGACAAGAAAATATATACATCTATCGCTGTGATTACTCTGTGTACATGAAACCCAGGTGGGAGATGTAGGTTTCCATGAAGCATACCAGTTTATTGTTAAGGCAGAATATCCTACTTTGAGTTAGAATTGCTAGTGATCTACAGCCTGTACTTCTTTCCAAAGGGATTTGAAGAGCTGTTTTAAGCTTTCAGTTTCTACTCATCTACAAGAGCTGTTCACAAGTTTCTTAATGATGGTTTATCAATATGGGAATTCACAACCTCTCTATAAATTGTCCAAAATCATCTACACCTTTTCCTTATCGAACAGGCCAGAACTTTTCATCTGTCAAAGGTGTTTGCAATAGTACATGTGCAAAAAACTTAAGGGAAAAGCAGTTTGTTCGTTTTTGTTCTACTGTGAGGTTTGTTAACTATGTGTAAGGAAAGCTTTCCTGTTTCTTAAGGATTGTATATTGTATATGTAATTGGTGGAAGTGTGCTCAAAGCCTTAATTAAACATCCTTTACACTGGCTGTTGAAACACAAAAAACCTAGTTATTTACCTGATTCACAGGGAAGAATTACAAACACTTTAGATCTTCTGTCTAAATCAACAAGATTCATACTATATATATAACATCTCTTCTTCTCAAGTGTCTAATCAACACAAATCAAATGCATTTTCAAAACATGATTTGCCTGCCCTATCCTTTGACATTGTAAAGTGGACCTATTATTTTATGGACTAAATTGGAAGAGTAATTTTTAGCATGCAGTGTGAAGATTTAATTGTGCATCTCTCATTAAAGCAAATGGAGATTGTGTTGTTAAATCACATTGCGCGTAACATTCCATATTCCCTTAAGTGTCCTTATGTTGCTGAACTGGGAAGAGGCTGAAAAAAGTATGCACATGTATTTTGGTGAGGATCTGTCTAGGAGGCTTAATTTAGTTTTCAGGTCTGAGACCAACACTCTTGAATAACTGGTCTCATATGTGTAATCAGACTAAACCAGCTGAACTCAAGCCTTTTAAGTGAGTAAGTTAAATAGCCAGAATTAGTTTAAATTAACAAGATGTTGTTTCTGTGCAGGACTTGGCCCAAGGATAAATGTATCTGTAACAACTTGTTGAAGTAGTCCCTTCACATGCACTGATAAAATCTAGCAAGTGATTTTTAAAAGCTTGGAGCAGGTGAATTATTTGGCATTAGCACCATTCAAGCTTGACTTCATTTTTCCTACCCTTCTCAACATTTTTCCTTGTGTTTTTTTTTTTTAATTATTCTTGAATTTTTATTATAAGGTCTTCATCTAAAAACTTCTTATAGCCCCGGAACAAAAGAAGTAAACGTGAGGTTAGCAAAAAATGATTTTGACTATCACCAATATAGCTTTATCATAGAACTACATTACTAAGATCAGCATTGGGTTCATACGAAGCTTTCTTGATGTGTGCACTTGCATCTTCTCATGACTAATTCCTTCCTAACCTGCTACAGAGCTCTTCTGAGACTGAAAGGAGAGAAGAGCAGAAGAAGTGGGGAACTGTGTTCTACTTCATCATCAGAAAACAGTAACAACAATTAGACTTCAAGAAAGAGCTCTGTAGGGAAACTCACTGGTGTATGCAGGACACGGGGATCTCAGCTAAGTATGAGTACTGTCCCACATCCCACAGATGCTTCACTGGATATACGAACATTTCAAGAGTATGAGGAGTTTCTGGGCAAATCTTTCCTATTCATCACTGTTATCTTTTTAGCTGGTGTCAGTGGTTTATCTTAAATGTATAATTTAAGTGTATGTATATTATATAAATATAAATGTATATTTATTATGTTGACCCATGACACCAGATGCTGGTGATATGGCAATAGAGGCTGAACTTTCCCACCAGTATTGCATTACATTTCATTGCTGTGTGATAGATGGCAGCAGAGGGGCACTCCAACAAAATGGTGTCGGACATGGAAGTGTGGATGAAGCAAAGGTGTCTCTCTGAATTTCTCGATGAGGAAAAAAGGACGTCCACTGACATTCATTGACCCTTGCTGAATGTTTAAGGAGACCAAACAGTGGATGTGAGCACAGTGAGGTGGTGGGTGGTGGGTGGTGTGTTTCAGCAGTGGTGATAGTGACATGAAGGACACAACAAGCACAGCTGTCACCCCATGAAATGAAGAATGTCTTGAACACCTCATCTGTGTGAATTGGTAGATTATGACCAGTGGATGAACTGTGATTATGACCAGTGGACAACCAGATTACGAACTGTGTACAGAGCTGAATATCATCTTCAAAGCACTGAAAATGATGGTGGTAGCATTAGAATATTTCAGAGTCTACCAGTTGGGTCCCACAAGCATTCACATAAGTTAAAGAACATCACTTGCAAGTTTTTCAGGACCTATTTAACAAATATGAGGCTGAAGATAACAGTTTCCTGGATCTCATCATTTCCAGTGATGATGAGATGTGGTACCAACATGATAAGCCAGAGTCAAAACAGCAGTGCATGGACTGGCAACATGTGAATTCCCCATTGAAGAAAAAGTTCAAAATACAGCCCTTAGTGGGGGAAGAGATGTGCACTGTCTTTTGGGATAAGAATCATACAATCATAGAATGGTTTGAGTTGGAAGGGACCTTTAAGATCATCTAGTTCCAGCTCCTCTGCCACAGTCAGGGACACCTCCCGGTAGACCAGGTTGCTCAAAGCCCCATCCAGCCTGGCCTTGAATGCCTGCTGATGTCCCCGTTATCGAGGCGCATTCCGTCGGGGGCTAGCAATCTCCCCTCACTAGGGCCATTGCAACACAGACACCAACATGGGGATGCAGCAAATGGCGTTTATTACATTGTGAAAGCTCCTTAAGTACACCTCTTGCTTCGTCCCCGCCCCTTAAGTGTGTGTAAGATTTTCATCGCAGAGCAAGGGGAGGTCCTAACACGTCACATCCCGAGTCCCCGCTAATGCCTAATACAACAGCCTGCAGGGTGGGAGAATCCACAACCTCACTGGGAACCTGTTCCAGTGTCTCACCACCCTCACTGTAAAGAACTTCCTCCTAACACCTAGTCTAAATCTACCCTCTTCCAGTTTAAAACCATTTCTTCTTGTCCTGTCACTACATGCCCTTATAAAAAATCCCACCCCAGTTTTCCTGTAGGCCCCCTTCAGGTACTGGAAGCCCACTATAAGGTCTCCTTGGAGCCTTCTTTTCTCCAGGATAAAGAGCCTCAGCTCTCTCATCCTGTCCTCAGGATGGAGGTGCTCCAGCCCTCTGATCATCTTTGTGGCCCTCCTCTGGACCTTCTCCAACAGCTCAATGTCCTTCTTGCCTTGGAGGCTCCAGAACTGGATGCAGTACTCCAGGTGGGGTATCACAAGAGCAGAGCAAAGGGGCAGAATCACCTCCCTTGACCTGCTGGTCATGCTTCTCTTGATGCAACCTAGGATACTGTTGGCCTTCTGGGCTGCAAGCGCACATTGCTGGCTCGTATTGAGTCTTTCTTCAACTGACAACCCCCAAATCCTTCTCCTGAAGGCTGTTCTCAATCCATTCTCCGTCCAACCTCTATCTGTGCTTGGGATTTCCACAACCCAGTTGCAGGACCTTGCACTTGGCCTTGCTGAACTTCATGAGGTTGGAATGAGCCCACCTCTCAAGCCTGTCCAGATCCCTCTGGATGGCATCTCTTCCTTCTGGCATGTCAACTGCACCACACAGCTTGGTGTCATCTGCAAACTTGCTGATGGTGCACTCAATCCCACTGTCCATGTCACCTCAATGATGTTAAATAGCACCAATTCCTGAGGAACACCACTCGTCACTGGTCTCTACTTGGACACTGAGCCACTGAACACAACTCTCTGAGTATGACCATCCAGCCAATTCCTAATCCAACGAGTGGTCCATCCATTAAATCCATCTTTCTCTGATTTGGTGACCAGAATGTCATGGAAGACAGTGTCAAAGGGGTGATCTTTCTGGATATTGTGGAACCCGGACAAACTATCAGCTCTGACTGCTGCATCATGTCATTGACTAAGCTGAAGGCTCAAACTTCCAGTCAAGCCAGAGAAGATGATAGCCCTCCTTTTGCAACACGATAACACCAAGCCCCAAATCAGTTTGAATACCATGGAACACACTGCCAGTCTTGGCTGGACTGTCCTACCACACCCACTGCTTAGTCCACATTCAGTGTCTTCTCACTTCCACCTGCTTGGGCTAATGAAAGATGGACTGTGTGGGCAAGATTTTTCTAGCAGCGATGCTGTCATAGCAGCTGTGAAACAGCGGTCAAGTCTGCTGGTGCAGGTTTTTATGAACACGGCATGCAGGCTCTTGTTTATCATTGACATAAATGCATAGCTACAGGTGGTGACTTAAGTTTAAAAATAGTGGTTTGTAGCTGAGAATTTGCTCTATCAAATAGTGTTGTACTCTTTGTATCTTTCGTAGTTTCCATGGAGATAAATGGGACCCATTAATATCAGAGTGATTTATGTAGGCAGCCCTGCTTGACTTAAATCTGCTTTCCATCCCACCCTAGGTTACGAGTTTTGTACTATTTCCAAAGGAGGGAAATTTGCCACCTTCTCTGCTGCTCTACAATACATATGGAGTAGAATTCCATACATACAGGACTTCCACGTGGGCAGAAAAAAAATACAATGCACAATGGTCATAGAGCATCATAGGTGCTTATTAGAGCACTACTTACTGGAGAAGGTAAAAGCATTCTCCATTGAGTCCAGAAAAACGAAAGCTAGAGATAGATATGACTACTGTGTATTGATTAAGTAAGCTCTGGAGACTGCTCATGATGCACATTTTCCCAAGAGCAAAAAAGTAATTGAAATGTGGTCTTTTATTGGTTTGTTTTCTTCCATTTCCTTCTTGCAATATCCACTAGCATCATATTTGCTATATCTCAATTTTCCCTTCCTCTATATCTGCCAAGATTCTTACTTCAGTCTTCCTACCTCTTCCTGCCTCTGCACTGTTTCTTCACTTTCCTGTAGTCCAGCTATTTCACCGGTACTTTGCAACCTCCTCACACATGCTTTATGTACCTTTTTGCTGCTAGTTGGGCAAAAAAGCAGCAGGATTCAGATATGCAGCCTTCTGCCAAACACAGTGAAAAACGGTTGATTTCCCCTGCTCTGCTATAGTGGCGTTCGCCTCTCACCTCTAGGAAGCTGCTGATTAATAGGAGTTTGCTGTCCTTGAGAGAACTCCTCCGCTATCACACAAGTCTCCACCATTCTGGAAAACATGCTAAAAAGAAATGTAATATCTCCACAACATTTTGATATAAACTTATCAAGAATACATTTTAGACTGGAAATTAGAAGTTTAAAACTTTTAAGTTAAGATTCAAAGACAGCCTTCTGACATGAATTGTGTAGAACAAGAAATATGATTTATTGATAATATATGCAACTTGATAACATAGTTGAAAAGGAAGCTTTACATGATATGACAGAAAAGAGAATGTGATGTACACCATTAAAAGACAAGCTGAAGCACAGGATGATTCTCTCATAATGTTAAATCATAAAACAGTAATTTTCAGGAGCAGATGAATTCATGACTGTTGAACCACTAGATGCAGACTTTCACCTGGGAACAAAGTAGAAACACTGCACATGTAACTAGGAAGCCAAAGAGTCAGCAGACTTCTTCAAAGGACACATTAAAGTGTTCTGTGAAGCCTTTACTTCTACTAGATTCAGACCATATTTTTGGCTTTATAGTGACTTTCAATATCTTTTAACTAGCATCAGTACCAACTGCCATTGACTGCCATCTGCCATTAAAGCCTCTTCTGAGTTATGCATCTTTATCCTTCTTTGATTTTATTAAGCTTATACACTTGTGCTGAGTTCAGAGAAGAGATGAAACAGGAAATAGCTAGGAGGAATCAAAAAGACTGAAGAAAAAGTCATAAAAATCCAGTGTGCTTTGATAGTTTGATGACAGGTAGCTGAAATGAATTTAACTACTGAGAATCCTTCTGCCAAAACTCTGTGCCAGAATGAATTTCTGTTTTTCATGTTTCCTTATCTTAGATTCAGGATGACCTTTAAGATGCCTATGAGCAGTATGACCTATGATACTGTTTTTTCTTCTTTTAATTAAAACAATCATCTCCTATGCACTTTTGTTTACTTTTCCATCCCTTAAAATAGAATGGAACAATCCTGGAATGTAAATCACTCATGAGGCTTTCAACAGCCATTTAATCAGCTTTTCTGCAGTTCATGATGTATGCAAAATCAATTAAACCCATCTCCAATTCATGACTCATTGTTGTCCTTGGTTGTAAATAACTCATTGCAAAGTTTATACCTTGCTTCTCATCTCATTGAAATTTAAGACCTAGCTAGTGATACAGCACACATTTTTCTCAGGTCCGACAGAATCACAGAATCACACTATCATAGAACAGTTTGGGTTAGAAAGGGCCTGAAAGACCTTTCAACACCCTGCTGTAGGCAGGAACACCTCCCTGCAGATGAGATTGCCCAAAGCCCTATTCAGCCTGGCCTTGAACATTTCCAGGGATGGGGCATCCATAACTTCTCTGAACAACTTGTTCCAGTCCTCAACAGCCTCATAGTGAAGAATTCTACTAAGAATTCTACGATAAACCTATCCTCTCTTTAAAGGGCATTTAAAAGCCATGTAAAGCTGTCTCCCCTTATCCTATTACTACCCTACCTGAGTCCGTCCCCATCTTTCTTGTACAGTAATAAAATAATAATAAATCCTGGAAGGCTACTTTAAGGTCCTCCCAGAGCTCTCCCTTCTCTAGGCTAAATAACTTCATTTCCCTTCTCTTCAAGCTGAGTAGAATAATGCATGTTCACTGTTGAAATGCAAATATTTATTGAAACCACACAAATGCAGAAGCAACCTTAACATAAGTCAGTAGGTGGCATTTTTTCTTCTGCACTGATGTAAGTGAATGTATCATCTTTGCTCTGATGGAGCATCACGAGCAAAACATGAACTGGTACTAGAATACACAAGTTTGTATTTTTGGCAAAGCTGAAGAACCAGGATCACAGTCTACCTATAGAGCTTAAAATGACTGTACTGTAACTGAGAAAGAGGCAACCACTGTTCTTACAGACCTCATCAAATTAACTTTGGTGCTAATTAACACAGCCTGTGCTGAAGATCATGAAATCAAGGCTTTCACACAAGTACCATGATACCAAGAGTGGCTGATGTCCATGTTGCTAAGGTTTTGTTGTGCCTCAGATCCAAAATGCTTACATCAAAAATAGCTGATATTAGCAATTTTCCGATCACAGAATAAATTTACAGATTCTGTGGCATTGTCATAAGGTGTGGGACACTAGACTCTGTCATGTTGAAGAATTTCTATATTGGAAAGTACAGTCCATATTACATGGACTACATATTGTCTGTATGTATGTATGTATGTAAAGCTGCTTTTGCATATTCTCTTGAATGTTTCTCCCTGATCATGATTGTTTTGTGTTTCTATATATTTTTTCCCATGACTGACAGTTATATATCACTAGTTGACGCATTGATTTATTTGTATGTCATGCAAGAATATTTGTGTTTCAAGATACAAATTTTCAGTGCTGGCAATCCAAAACACAACATTTAAGGTTCAAGTAGTGTTCGCCTTCCCCTTACTTAGTTGAGAGTTTTGAGCAACCAATGTGTTATCTTGGTGTAATTTCCATATCCAAATATAAATAATAGTGAACAGGCACCCTTAGGACTGAGCAGGTAAAAATATAATTTTCTTAGATTTTCTTGAGCCTGGAAGGTAAGTGTATTGTAGGACAGGATTTAAATTAATCTATTCTCTTCTGAAGTTTTCTATTTTAGCTTAAGAAAGGTGCCATCTGAGACAGCTGTTGCCCACTTTCAGTGCAAATAATTTTTTGATGACACAGAACAGTTAGTCCACTCAAGACAAACGAACTAGTAGAAATATTTGCAAAGAAATTCTATTTACAAATAATCTTATCTTATTGAAAATAACTGGGCCACCATGCCAAGGGATAGCTCTCGAAAACAACCATCAAAGGTGTATGATCGAAAAAGCAGACCTGAAGTCTTCAAGTCTTCAAGCCTCCTCCTGTTAGGTGAGGGAAAGTCTCAGATAGTGTAGTTTAATGTTCAGCTCATGACTTTTGAGTCCTCTAAATGAAATATCCTGACCTTTCCCAACTCAGACTGGAATTGGCATTCATTTGACAACATATGGTGATGATGTCTGATGTACATAAAGAGGTATAAGAGGAGGGGAACATAGAAATTTGACAAGGATTTTATAGGGAGATTGGGAATAGGAGCCAGTGGGCAAGAGAAATTAGGCATGTCATTATGTAATTAAAGGGTGTATCATTATACAAGACAAATGAAGTCTTCACAGGCATATCTTCTGACATATCATACTTGCTGAGTACTGAATTCCAAAATATTACTAACATTTTCTTACACCAGATATTAAAGAAATATTTTTCACATATAAATGCACATATCCACATGTAATTTAAAACATATAAAATACTTGTTTAAAGACCATAATTTTTTGCACAGTCAAGTATTGCAGAATCATGAAATGCCTAAATTAAGGGTCTCCAGGCAACTCAGTTTGCTCCCTTGTGTGAGTACATTAAAACAGAGTTAAATTCCAAGTTTCTAGGGCTGAAGTAGTGCTGTATATACCAACAGTAGAACAAGTTTTTTTGAAGATTTTTCCAGCTATCATGTTTGGGAGCTGTTGCAAGGAAATTCCTACAAAAAGAGGATTTATGACAATGCTAGCAATCAGAGCCAGTAGAAGTATTGTGGGTGCCACTGACACTTTGATAGGCAAAACATTAAGAAGTGGCAAAAAACACTGTCTTACTAACCGGACTGCTTCCTAAGGTATCCCTTCTTATCTAGCAGGTTTCAGAAGTCGAATTTCACAACTTTGTAATGAGGATTTTACAGCTAATGCAATCTTTGAATCATGTTATTTAACTTACAATCATTTTTCACCTTGCTGCCCATATTTTGCTGTGCGAATTCATGAATGACTGTGGCAAAAATATTTAAGGTAATTTCTGGCTTTGTTTGTAAGAGCTGACAAAGTATGTTTTAGATTGGACTCAGTGATTCCCTTGGAAAACAAGCCAAAAAAAAAAGTGTCATATGGAGAACAAGTTCATTAAAAAGTCACAGTCATTTTGTTTTACTTTTTGGAAACTGAAGGAAGGAGATGCTGTGGAGGCTGCAGGCTTAGTTAAACTGTAATTAATAGTTCTAAATCATTCCAAATCAGATTGCAATTCCAAAGTACAGTAAGGTATCGGTTCATGAAAAGCAGCTTGACCAGAGATAATATTTAACTCTTTACACATTAAAGGTGGTGACAGTGCACATTCTATTTCTTCTTTCTGCACATTCATATTTGCACAGCCCCACTCATTTCAGAAGATGGTCAGTTCAGTCCTGTTAGCAGCTACAGAGCTTTATGCCCCTCAGTGCACACAATATATAAAATGTGCATTCACTTAAAAGTCATTGGCATCTTGGAACTCGTGGGAGACAGGGGAGAAGAAAGGCTCCTTCTGAGTCAAGATGCTTTTCCTCCAGATCCTGCTGTCCTGCAGAGAGCTTTTAGAAATTTCCCAGAGGCCTTGAGACATCTTCTGCAAACAATTATTTGTATCTGTCTGTATCCTCTTGTGGCCCACAGCACATATGTTTCCACAGACACCAGCCTAATAAAAATGTTGCGAGATACTGTAATGACAAAAAATAGCTCTGGAGTTTTTTTTCACTTGCAGAGACAGCTGTGGTGTTTTTGTAGCGAGAGAGTCTGGAATCTTTGGGTCCATTTATGGCTATAAATATTTTAAAACACAAGGGAAAAAGTCTTATTTTTCCGCTAAACTGAGATTTAGAACAAGCAAACTTCAGCTGTCATGCTTTCTCTCTGTCAAAATAAACACCACAATGGTAGTAAAATTTGGGATATTCTTCTCAGAGATGTTGCTTTATGAGGAAAGAAATCCCAGTGCATCTGCCTCTTCAGTACTTGCCGATCTCTTACTTCTCTGTGTAGATAAACATACACAACTGCCCCTTACTTCTGCAGTTTTTCCCAGCATGTCTCCTGTTTGCACAGTGCTAGGTTGACTCAAGGCTTGCACTGTCCAGTGGAAGATCTAACACTTGAGAGGCACATTTCTGAGGAACAAGATTAAAAGCAGTACTTAACCCACTTAAACAGTCTGAAAGGACTTTCAGATCTTCCCAAATTCAGTCAGGGGAAAACTGCATTCACATGCTTCACTCCTTCACTGAGATACTCATCCTCAGAATTGAAAAGCAGTCTTGAGCATTAACGGCTCCTGAGAAGAAAGCAGCAGGGAAACAAATGCTGCTTCTTCAACCTGTTGCTGAGGAAGGGAATTTGAGAGAGTGCCAAGAGACGTGGATGTTCTCCAGTTCCTTTTACCTACAATTCTCTAAAACCTTTTGGGGAAAAAGTCATAGAATCATAGAACCCTTAAAGTTGGAAGGAACCTCTGAAGGCCATCTAGTCCAACTCCCCTGCAATGAACAGGGACACCCACAGCTAGATCAGGCTGCCCAGGGCCTTATCCAGCCTTGCCTTGAAAGTCTCCAGGGACAGGCCATCAACCACATCTCTAGACAACCTATTCCAGTGACTCACCACCCTCTGTAAAATACTTTTTCCTTGTAGCCAAACTAAATCTATCCTCTTTGAGCTTGTAACCATTTCACATTGTTCTGTCATCACAGACCCTGCTAAAGAGTCTGTTCCCTTCTTTCCTATTGTTCCCCTTTAGATACTGACAGGCCGCTATCAGATCACCTTGGAGCCTTGTCTTCTCCAGGCTGAGCAGCTCCGGCTCTCTCAGTCTGTCTTGTAGGAGAGGTGTTCCATCCCTTGGATCATTTTTGTGGCCCTTCTCTGTACATGCTCCAGCAGGTCCATGACTCTCCTGTACTGCAGGCTCTGTATCTGGATGCAGTACTCTAGGTGAGGCCTCACCAGTGCAGAATGCCTTAATGGCTGGTTGGCTTTCTGGGCTGCTAGGGCACATTCCAGATTCATTTTGGTCTTAACAGTTATGCCTTATAGGATCATGACATTCCAACATCTTATCATTGCTTCCAAAAGCAGAACTGGTTTAAGTCTCTCTGACTCCAGGATTTTTATTTTTGAACTGTTGATTCAATCAGAAGATAGGCTGTACCCCTTGTTCCTGAGAAGCCTGAACCACAATTGGTACGAAGCTTTGATACTTGGATGCTGTGTGGCCTTTATTTTCTTCAGAAAGGACCTTGTGTTGGTGGTTGTTGCTTCTCTGATGCAGTGGAATCTTTCTCCTTTTCACTGGTGAAGGACCTGGCACAATTAGTTTTCAAGGACTTTCTCAAACCATGTGACTGATTTTTGAATTTTCTAGGTCCAACAAACACTTCTTTTTGGGACATTCTTTTGGAGTCACTCACGTTTTGGTTTCTGTCAAATCTTACATTCTCTGTACCACTTCATAACTCAAAAAACCTCTACAAATATCTGAAAAGGTTTCATCCCACTAAAACTGACAGATCTTGTCTAGTCATACTGAGCCAGTCCTAAGACACACTCCCGTTATGTGCTACAGACTGAGAACAGTGCAGAGAGACACACTGTGCCGAGGCAGGTGATAAATACCTGTCTCCTAGACATCTCTCCTACTCAGTACATGCAAGGGAAATTTACTGTTAAAAGTAAAGCTGTTTTCCATGACCATTGTCACGTGTACTTCATAGTTCTGTTTCAAGCAGATAGTCTCAGGCTGTCTGATTTCCCGAAGAGGCCAACAACAGCATGGCTGTTCTGGAAATGTCACTTCTCTGAAGCATGCATCAGGACTCCTCCTACACCCCAAGGACAAACACATCACTGCAGTGGCAGCCAGTACTGTCCCAGCACCTTAAAATGAAAAACAAAGGAATACCTCTCCAATCTACTAGGAAGAAGTTCATCTCTAGAACTGTTTCATCCAGTATCAAATTCAACCATTAGCATTAACGAATGTCTTGAGTTTTTGAACATGGTGTTAGACCATCAGCTAAGCCTCTCAAGCAGTGTCTATATCTGTGGTGTGAACAGTTATATAATCTATACTTTTCAGAAATTTCTACTCAGTAATTTACGAGTATCCTCATTTCACTTTAAAATAGTAACTCTGAATTTATTTCTGAAAGCTTTTTCTGGCTTAAATTTTGCTTGTGACAGGTACTTTTTTTCTTACCGCTCCAGAATTAGGCCAGTAATTTCTGCCATATGATTTTACAATTTAGAAAGAAAGCTTTCATCACAATGCTCACAAAAAAATGTTCAGTCATTTTATGGTAAGTTGTTTAATTTTCACGTAGCCTCACATATTAAAATGAAAAAAAAAAAAAAAGAAAAAGAAAGAAATTAGCAAAGCCATGCTAGAAAAATTTTGACATTAGAGGTTTTTGTTGTTCTTTGTTTTGTTTTGTTTTGTTTTTTAAATTTGTGGAAGGTTCGTTGTTGTTGTTGTTGCTCTTTTCTTTTAATTTCCTGACATTCCAGCATTTTACTATATTCAGAACTTTCTGGATGCATATTTTTGCTACTATTTTTGTATGTTTCTTTCATCCTGCTGAAGGAGAGAGGTAAAAATTACATTCTCATATGCAGGAAACTCAAACAGTGAAGTTAAAAAAATTAACAGGCAGTTACAAACATATACAACACATTGATTTAACTCCTTCTGTCTGCATTTCATTGACTGAAGTAAAAAGAAATTATTTTCTTGCCTATCTTCCTAACACTAGGCTCTGAGTTGCCTGAAGTGTTATATTTGCCAAACTTGTAAAAAAAAAAAAGTGGAATGCTTCTATGAGCAGTAAGTAATTCAGCAACAGGGAACTGCTCTTGGTTTAATACTCCCTTCCATATCGAATTCTTCTGAAAACTACTGTCATGTACCAACTCTAGTGAGACTCTATGCCTGTAAGATAGTTTTAGGCTCTCCCTTTCTGCTGTGCATCATTCCATAGAATATTGTACAATTGTAGTAATTCAGTGTGTTCAATCGTAGAATATCTTCTTTTTCTTATGTTGAGTTTCCCATCATTTTGAGAAAATTTGAACAGAAGTACATGCCCTTGGACACAAAATCATATGCAAGTTTAATATAATTATGCTGAATGCTATTGACTTCAGAGGTGACTTCCAGATGCCATCTGTACAAGTCAGTCTGCAGAAAACTAAATTAATTTGGGGCTGCCAAATATCCAGAAATTATTATAATCATTTTTGCATCTGTAATTATACTTTGGCAAATATGGAATGTTGTAGTCCTTCATCTTTAATTTTTTAGTATTTCATTTTTAATTCTTGGTGTGCTTGCCAATAGCATGTTGCTATGTTTTTGTTTCACTCTCATGGATCCTAGATTGTCACATAAAAAAAAAAAAAAAAAAAAAACAGAAAGAGGAATGCACAAAGTGTTTTTCAATCATTTAGATACTTTAGATACTTTGTAGCAATCAGTTTAGACATAATGATTTTGAGATGGATGAATCACCAACTTTCAGAATTCTTCAGTTTCCAACTGCACTGAATTTGAACCACTTTCTTTAAACATTAGGAAATGGTTGCCTTAAAATCTTCATTAAATTCTATCTTTTGAAATGGGCTTTGAATATCTGGTAGAGATGAATCCCCACCTGGAGTGCTTCTGATGATTCACTTCCTTCCAAAATTTTTTATCATTTTTCCTCGTACCTCATCAAATTTGTTGCATTTGAAGATAAATGGGAACAATAATAAAATATGAAGAGTGGTCTTTTATCAGTAAATGACCATGAACACTTGATGCCCACACCAGCTGGATGAAACTAATTTCCCTTTCATGCTTTTACAATGTCGGTTGTCATGAAGAACAACTATTAAAGGATTGTGATGTTCATGTATACCGCAACAATGGTAACTAAAAAGCACTGTCTGTCCTGTTTCTTTGTAATGAAAATGTTGTTTCCACCTTCTATTCTACACTATTAAATCTATTTTATATAGATTGTACCTAAAAACTCAGCAATAAACTATATTTTCCTAACTTGAAATGCTTCATATGTATTTTTGTCAGTTCAAAATCCAGCTTTTTGTCACACAGAGAACTGAAATTCTTAGGTGGAAAGTTTTTTAACCAAGCTATCCCTCTTTTCTAAAGAAATTTTTTTCCCCAAAAATTAGGCACACTTTAATTACCATACCTATCTTTCGTAAATATGACCAATTCTGAGTGCTCATTCAGAAATATTACAGCTGCTCAGTGGAGATTTCAGTCACTGATTTTCTCTTGTCAGATCAGCTGCCTAGATAACATGGTAAAGTCTTACTCTTACTTTGCAAGTGAGTGACTGGAGAGTTTAAGAGAAAGACATCTGCCAAACTTTGCCTGCCATCGCTGTGCTTTAGGCCAGTTCTGCAAAACTCATTCATGCCAGATTAACTAGCACTAGCATTCACAAGCAAAATCCCGTTTGGCTTTTCAAAATGCAACCTAGCTCACTAATACTTTCACGTCCTTTATACAGGATAGAGATAGCATTATTTTGTAGGACAGAGCGATGTGATTTGCACTTTACTGCTTACTTGAAAAACCAAGAGCACTGTCTGGGATTTGGCAAGGCAAAGAGGCTCACCAAGACTGACAACAAATCTAATATACCAGTATCCACTTACCCTTTGTTTGCATCTAATGTGAGTGCAAAGATGCTCATTAGTGATACATATTCACTTTTCTGAATCTTACTGAGCTTATTTATTGTGGCAGTGGATTCCAGACGCTAATTTTATGTTATTATATGAAAGAAGAACTGCAATTAGTCTTACATTTCTTGCCTCTATTTTTTTTAACTGGATATAATTTTATTCTTTTGCTTTAAGAGTTAGTAAATATACTTTCCTCATCTTTTCCTCTTTTGCATTTATTATGTTCAATGACTGCAATTAATCTCATCTGTAATACAAACAAACCTAATCCTCTCAATGTCCCAGAGGAGTGTTTTCTATATCTCTAATTATTTCTTGTTACCTAACTGCTCAGTATATTTGATTTGTGTGCAGTAAGTATCTAAGCTAAGATATTGCATTCATCTCTGTGCAGTCCATATCAAGCGGTGGAATAGTACTGTCTTCTTTATTCTGCTTGTGTTCTGCTATATCCTTGTGTGCTATACTGTTGCTCTGTTTTTCTTTGTGTATGTCAAAAGTTAGTCTGAAAGCCAGGAATGCAGATATTTTTTCAAGTTTTCTGACACAACATTTCTTATTCTCTACTTCCAAACGTTCCTTTTCATCTGCCACCAAGCACTTTAGTCACCTGCCTGTGCAAGAGCCATCAGGAATTATTCAGCTTTCTCTAGCACTTACCTTACACAGAATCTCTGAAGTAAAGATGATACTTAGCAGGAAATTTTGGTACCTCACTGGTGATTCTGTCATTTTTCAAGTCTTATCTTTGCTGCTTACTTACAAGGTTTCTGCACCAGACTGTATGCATGCTGCCATGGACTGCTTTTCTTTTTGTTGCAATCTTTCTGGCTCTATTCTTTGATGAATCTCAGTCTTCATGGATTAGTCTCACAACTGCCCCCACAATCCCTTCTGGCTTCTTAGATCCTGTGGAAAGGTTTTGCAAAAAAAAAGACAGTACTAAGGAAAATGGACTTTTATATCCAAAATAATTTAAAACTGAGCCTGTAATCCATCTCAAAATTTCCCCTTAAACCAACACAAATTAATACAGGGAAGAGTTAATCTCAGATTGACAGAATGAATGACAAGGCTTATGGGTTTATGTCTTTTCACTCCCACAAACTTGAGCCAAAGTTCATGACTATGCAAACAGCTACCAGTTCTTCTTTCATGGAAAGCAAGATTTTGACTTTGCATGGCTGTATGAACTGACAATAAATTTGCTGCAGTTTAGCAGTCTGCAGCTAGGAGAAAGAATACAGCATTTCTGGTGTTTATGTACCATATTACAGAAACGATGTGCACTGTTTGTCTTTCCACATTACAAACAGATCATCAGAAGTTAATCTTCCTAACTGAAGTCATTGTTGTAACTCATTCAGACAGACTTTCCATTTTGTGTGGTTTGCATTTGAGACATTGTATTTTATACATCAAGTGGCATGTTTTTCTGTGTCCAAATCAAACTTTGTGCAGACTGAATAGGCATTTAAAATACTGCATTTAATTTATTTTTTTGTACTATAAGCAAAAGAGCAAAAGTGAATGGGAATCATCATCACTCCACTAGATAATGATCTATGCCTAATGGATCAGGGCTGCAATAACACATACTGATTCACTGATCTGGGCCTGCTTTTGCAGTAACTATATTTCTAATTCAACTCTTATGCAGGGCTATGTATCACAGGAGGTGCAATACCTGGAATTCTTTTTATAATCTCTTAATTCATTCAATCAAATGCAATGTCTGAACTTATTTATATTCCTGACTGTTGTTCACTTTATTGAAGATATTAGGGCAATAAACACATTTTTTCCAGTTGAATAAACAAAGAAATGTAGCCAGGGTAAAGAAGAGTAAAATAACACTAATTCACTTTTGCTTCTTCTCTTGTCAACTGTTTATCAATATTAAATGAAAATTCCTTACAAAATGCTACAATGTGCAGTCTGCCTGAATCTTCATTTGATTTTTTTTTGATAGTATGACTTCTCCGGACCATTAAAGGATACTTTAACAGTGTAAACATGAATCTCACTCACGAGCAAGAATTTCAGCTTTCTGTTAGATACTACGATTATGAGACATAATTAATAATAATAATCTGTATGCAGACTACATGCACTGAAAGTATATTTGGGATAGCACTTTAAAACCTTTTGAAGACAATGCAGTTGCATAGAACACCAGTTTCTTTGCAGACAGGTATTTGTCACTCTCCATTAAGTTTTATGTTTACTTTTCCATTTACCACGTGAGCATGCTCTGCTTTGCAGTACTCCTCTGCATTGGGCAGATTTCCTTAGACCTTGAGAAAATTGCAGTTCTCACTTAAGAAGCATCTCGTATCTCCCTTGAACTGAGCAATATCTGACTAACCATTAACAGGCTTCAGAGTGACCCAGTAGGTCTGTGGTGTCATAGAATCACAGAATCATAGAAAGGCTTGAGTTGAAAGGGACATCAAGGATCATTACATTCCAATTCTGTTGCAGGCAGAGTTGCCAACCTCTAGATCAAGCACTAGATCAGGTTGCCAAGGGCCGCATCCAACCTGGCCTTGAACACCAGGGACAGGGCATCTACAACCTCTCTGGGCAGCCTGTATAAGTGCCTCATCACCCTCTCAGTGAAAATCTTCCCCCGACATCTAATCAAAATCTCCCTCCTTTAATTTAAAAACATTCCCCAATGTCCTATCAATATCTACATGTGTCAAAAGTTGATTTCACTCCTGTTTGTAATCTCCCTTTAAATACTGGAAGGCTGCAATGAGGTCTCCTCACAACCTTCTCTTCTCCAGTTTGAACAAGCTCAGATCCTTCAGTCTGTCTTCATAGAAGAGGTGCTCCAGCCCTCTAATCATCTTCTTGGCCCTCCTCTGGACCCTCTCCAAAAGCTCAACATCTTTCCTGTGTTGGTGGCCCCAGACCTGAATGTAGTACTCCAGACTGAACCTCACGAAGGCAGAGTAGACAGGGACAGTCACCTGCCTACCCCTGCTAGCCACCCCTCTTCTGATGGAGCCAAGGATATCGTTGGGCTTCCACACTGCAAGTTCATACTGCTGGTCCATGTGGAGTTTTTCATCTATCAGGATGCCTAAGTCCCTCTTGGCAGGGCTACTCTCAAGGAGCTCTTCTTCCAGTCTGTACACATATCTGGGATAACCCTGACCCAAGTGCAAAACCTTGCACTTTACTCTGTTGAACCTCATTAGGTTCACATGGGCCCGCCTCTTGAGTTTATCAAGATCTCTCTGGATGGCATCCCTTCCTCTGCTGCATCAACTGTCACAGATGCTAAGACATGTAGGATTTGCTGTCTTCATGGATGTTATGTCTCCCCTTTCCTCTTGGTTCATCTCTGTCAGTAGAAAATCATTCATTCATCTCTGGCTGTCTGATTAGTAGACTTCCACCTACAGCATGTAATTAATATTGAATGCTCTCCCTCAGCCTCTGGAGTTTACAAACATGTTCCATCCATTTCACCCTCTTCTTTCAGAGCAATCCACTACATTCAGCTGACTATAATCATCACTGGAGATATCGCCAAGTGCCCAGTCCAACAATAAGGCGGCCCCAAGTTTAAGGTGACCCTTGCTTCTCAAGGAAAGCCCAAAATTCACATGAAAAGATGCAACTGTCAGGAGCCACTCCATCTCCTAATATACTTAACTGTTTGTTTCATCCCAGATGGGAGCTGTCTGAGTTCTACCATCTTTGTAGACTGTTTTGGAGACATGTTTTGCCAGGCAACCATCAGGTGCAGGAAAACAAATTAATGCAAAACCTGGTGTTTGTAACTGTTCTTGCTTAATCCAGCTCTAAACCTGAGTGGAGCTATCAGCCCTAAGCCCTCTGTAAGACAAGGACCCGCAAAGAGGCCATCAGGCTGTCCCCAGCTCCAGCAGAACATCTTCTCATGGGCAAATCCTGGAGCTCTGGCCCAGCTCCTTGCTGTCCTCTCTGTCTGGAAAGGCCAAAGGCTATGGCAGTTCCCCACCATTCTCCTTCCTCAGCCAAGCTGGAACTCTTAAAAAAACACCAGGTAAATCTAGACTCAGAGTCTAGTCCGAGGAAATAAGAGTGTTTTATTTCCAGGTGCACACAAAGCATGGTTTTATATCAGATAAATGCAAGTGAATGGTGTCCTCTTTCTTTATACAACCATATCTGGAACAGTGTAATTTCTTGGAGAAAACTCTGCAGTAAACACTTTGCTGCAGTTCACTTTTATCTTGTTGCTGAGCCTTCTCAACAACCTCGAATAAATTAAACTTACAGGAATTTCTATTAAAGCTTTTCCTACTCAGCCTCTTTTCTTACACTGAGAATAATTTTAAATTGTTAGTTCCTTCTGGTGGATTTTTGTAAATCTTCCAGTGTTTCAAAACCCTTCTAAATTTCTGTGCTCTGTTCTTTACATACACACACACAGAACACATTCAATCAAATCCATGTCTCCACTCTCTCATCCTTCTACTCAGCATAGAGAATGCAGGTTATGACTAACTTTACCTCCTTTCAACCAAGAAAGCTGGTGCTCATCTTCGGAAATGTCAGATGTGTAAGCTGAGAATTTGGCTTTTCAGCCCTCTTGCTGAACTGCCAGGACAAAATGGACTCCCTCACCTCCCTTGTCTGGTGATTGCAGCAAGGTTTGAGGCAGTGACATGTCCCAGAGCCCTCCTGCTCTGCTCACGTGCTGTGCCTATGCTGTCATGGCAGCTTTATGACTGTCTGTGCATTACTGCATATCACCATTAAACTTCTGCTAAAAATGTTACATTCACTTACAGGAGTGTTTTCCCATGCATCCACCAGCTCCTGCAATCTCAACTATTAGTTCAATCTTATCCTAGCTAGCCATTTTTGTGACTCTCTTAGTGTGGTGCTTATTCATATAATCATATTCATGATTTCTGTCCATCATCAAAAAGTTAATTTATTTCCTTCCTTTCTGGTACTTAACTTCTGTTGTTTCTTTCCTATTCTTTTGTTTTTCTTAATTCTCACAACATCTGCCAATTAAATAAATGTGTTTTCCAGTAGGTAGGAGGAAGATGCAATTCCTGTTGCGCACAGATTATATTAAGCATCCAACACTGTGAAATTACACACTCCACTTAAAAATAGCTGAAAGAAGGAGGAGAGGGAAGAATAAATTATTAGCAGCCTTTTTGTCTGTCACACTGCTGATAAAACTTAGAGAGGTAATAGGAGACGGTTGTTGGGAGAGCTGTGGGATTTTACTCTGTAGGAAGGCCTCCTTGTGATCAGTGCTCCTGGCAAAGAGCCTTTATCTTTCCTTTCAAAGGGCAGTTTGGTAACGAGTTACATGCCCCTTGATCAATCTGGAAGCACAACTATTTTGAAAAATTCCCCAAATGTGCATTTCAAAAGCTTGCTCTTGCTGTACCCCCTTATCCCCTACATTATGTACAGACGACCTCCTGGAAACATGTAGTATCTTTAAAGCACAACGTGGCTGTCAAAGACTACTCATCTATTTTCCCCAAAGTATTATTTCAAGGACAAGACTGTGCTCTCTGGAGACTGCAGCTGACAGCCCTGGATGAAAGCTATTGTATCAAATGCTGTTGTGTCTGATTTCAAGCTCCGCCTTGCCCTGTCCAGGCCAGTGTGAATCTGGCTCCCAGCCTTCTCCCATTGTTTGCCTTGAGGAGCAGAAATTGTAGTTACTTCTTTCAAGGCTGGGGTTAAATGAGACTCCCAGAAGGTTTCCACTGGAACTTTGTTAACGAAAAAGAGAAATTAGAACAGGGCCATCAAAATGCAAGGTATGAAAGCAGAGCCAGCTGTAGTTCTGCAAAAATTAATCAGTGCGGTTGCAAATGTAAATAAAACTTTGGGTTTGATGGTAGTGATAAGTTAAAATGCCATTACTACTCACAACACAAAGGGAAATCAGCCTTCAAGGGAATCTGTGAAGGGATGGCTCTGAATCAGCATCCTAATTATCATAAGCGTTCCCTCAGCTGATCTCAAAAACCTGAACTTTGCTGATGAACTTTGAATACAGTTGTTGGATTAGACCAATACATAGCATAATACTTGCACAATCACCTTTATCTTGAAAGTGAAATGGATCTCCTTCATCTGGGAATAACTGGCTTGTTTTCTTTTTGTGTGTCTTGGATTTAGTAGTGTATTTCAGTGTAAATGGTACGTTTGGCTGGGATATTAAAAAGTTTTAAAACACCACATCAGTGTGATGTGATGAGGCAAGCCAGCATGCCTCTGGGACAGACAATCACAGCTGTCCAATCTGCTGTGGCTTGCTTGCAGCTTGAACAGTCCATTAAATTATATGGTCTGATTCTTCTCTACCCACAAAGTATGGCAAGATGAGCTTTTAAAGGAATCAAATTGTTACTCAATTTTTATATTTAAAGTTGCAGTCATGCAGTCAGTTAGCATAGATGCCTCTTCACTCCATCAACCTCAGCAGAGCTGGCACAGGGCTGTAGGCAGCAGATACGCAGAGCTGGAGCTGATAGGCTGATCTTGCCATTGCATACTGCTGAGAGGAGAGGCAGGAGCAAAATGACTAGCCCCAGTTCCAAACACTGGACAAGTTCCTTTCATTTAGGTGCTCCTCTTACTCTTCCCTACACTTCAACATGGTAATGTCCTTGGCTATTGCTCTTGCTCCATTCCCAGAAGGAGTAACAAGAAAATCAGTACAAGCCAATGTGAAGGATGTTAGATTGGTCTTCTCTGAGGCCAGAGGTAGGTGAACAACCAAGGAAGGGAGGGTTTGTGATTACAAGTGTTATGCTCAAAGGTACCACAGAAGGAAACCTCATGAGGACTGGGTCACTAGAGGATTAAAAAAAAAATCAAGAGGAGTCCCACTCACCACCACCTGCACCAACTCCAATGGTATCTCCCCACCCTAGAAAGCCTGCTGATTCTTTGGGGAGCTCCATTCTGAGCCCTGGTAATCTCCTTTATCTCTGCCAGCTCTTCTCACTCTTATCCACCTTCCGAGACTCCTGCAGGGTCTTCCTAGTCCTGCTTCCCAATTCTTCTTCCTACTCAAATGCCTTCTGATGTCACTGCAAAACTGATTTTTCCTTTTAGGAAGCCATTCTATCTGCATCCTTTTCTAAGTGTACATACACAGGTGTCCAGGTCTTTCCAAGATTTGGCGATGTGTGTTTATTTTAAAACATTTTTTGAGGAAAAATTTCCTCACAAGTAACATGATGAAAATATTCACATTAAAAAAAAATTTCCTGAGTACATCATTTTGAAAACATTTACCACCTCTATTCCAACTCTTTGAACACAAGACTGTGTTTCTCAAACTACTTTTTCATATATTCATATATTCCAATTATATTATCTCTATTTTTTTGTTTTACTTAAATTTTTCATTTGCTAAACAATCCAAATGTTATTAAAAAAAAAGAGAGAAAGAAAAGGAAAAAAAAAAGAAAAAGGAAAACAAAGCAGGGAGAATTCCTCTGTAATATGAACAATTCTTAACTTTCGCAAGGTGAAGTCAAGTATGAGATGGAGTGGTTGGAAATATTCCCAAGTAATTTTTCACTCATTCAAATCCCCACATAAGTCTATCTTTTGTTGTTGTCATTGTTGCTGCTGCTGCTGTGCTGCTCAGCGCTATTTAAAAATCTTTTAAAATGGGAGTTTATAATGAACACAGTTTCTTAAATTACAGCAGTGAGATACTAAGAAGTAAGCACCACTATAATCAAGATAATTAAAAGGCCATCTTAAGGATGGGAATCTGCATATGAAAAGGAACATCATTTTCCTGACAGTGGTTTTACTATCCTCTTATATTTGCATACACAGTGTAAAGCTCACCATCATTTGAAGATGAACTGCTTAAATAAAAAGCAGGTTTTCTCTCCTTAATCTCTTTAAACCAAAGCAATAGTGCTTGTTTTGGCCAACTGCTCCTGCATTTTTCAAAGTTCATTCTTTGAAGAACTGAAACACTTTCGTTTATCCAAAAAGAGCAGATGCACAACACACTTGGGGACAAATGAGATGAGTGAGTTGTGTACTGAATTTTTAATGATGTTTCCCTGGTAGAGACTTCAGAAGGCACTTTTGAAGATTACAGACTAACTGGATAATGAGCACTTTTCTTCATTCCCAAACTAAGTAGAAAGATCACTGCTGGCTTCAGTATTCAGAAGCTATTGCAGAATGGTCTGTTCTTAACCACTTTTATTAATTGCTGGAAAAGTAAAGAAGTGGACTGAGGGAGACGCTAACAAAAGATATGGTAAAGTGCACACAAGTCTCTTTCCCCTTCCCAACACAAATCTTTTGTATGAATGTTTTGTCTCATAAAATCTCTCTTTTGGTGACAAATAATATGGTTTCTAAAGCTGGAAAGACTTTGTTTAGGATACAAAACATTTTGATGAGCTCTTAAGTTCAGACAGAAGGAGATTGCTTGGAGCATCTGGGAGTATAGCACTGATGAATTAAATACTTTGCCAAACTTTTTTTTTGCAATGTATCCTTACAGTTTCAGGACTAAATAAACACATAAACTCAGGAAACAACTTCTACATCTTCTAAAGTATTGGCATAAACTTGAAAACTTACAGAATCTGGGCTGTAGTGACCATACAAAGTTAGAGCTCGCACCCCTGAGGGATATCAGACCAACAAAGAGTAAAATCAAGATCATAATTTTTATGAAAGCCGAAGTCTAGCTCTTGAGGGAGTTAGACAACAAAACCTTCTGGGAAGCAGCCCTCAAGGACAAGGGAGCAGTACACAGCTGGCAAATCTTTAAGAAATCTTTCCTTAGGGCACAAGAACTGTCCATCCCCAGGTGTAGAAGTCAAGACAGTAAGGCAAGAGACCAGCTTGGCTGAACGGAGACCTGCTGATGAAACTGGAGAACAAGAAGAAAATGCACAGGCAGGGTAAGCAGGGACAGATATCCTGGGAGGAGTATAAGGATCCTATGCTGTGTATGGACACAGTCAGGAAGGCCAGGGTCCAGCTGGAACTGGATGTGGCAAGGGGTGATTTGCAGATGATGTCAAGCTATGTGGCTGACATGCCTGAGGGATGTGATGCCCTTCAGAGAGACCTAGACAGGCTCGAGCAGGGGACCCAGAAGAACCTCATGAAGTCAATAAAGTCAAGTGCAAGGTCTTGCACCTGGGTCATAGCAACTACCAGTACAAGCTGGGGGATGAAAGGATTGAGTGCAGCCCGGCCAAAAAGGACTTGGGGGTACTGATGGTTGGGAAGCTGGACATGAGCCAACTGTGTGCCCTCACAGCCCAGAAACCCAACTCTATCCTGGGCTGTATCAAAGGAAGCATGGACGGTAGGGCAAGGGAGGTGATTCTGCCCCTCTACTCTGTGCTGGTGAGGCCTCACCTGGAGTACTGCATCCAGATGTGGAGTCCTCAGTACAGGAGAGTCATGAACATACTGGGGGACCTGAGTCCTGAGAAGGGCCACAAAAATGATACAAGGGATGGAACAGCTCTCTTGCGAGGACAGGCCAAGAGAGCCGAGGCGTTTCAGCATGGAGAAGAGAGGGCTCCGGAGAGAACTGAGAGCAGCCTTTCAGTGTGCAAAGAGGAGCTACAAGAAAGAAGGGAACAGACTCTTTAGCAAAGTCTGTTGTGATAAGACAAGAGGAAATGGTTTCAAACAAAAAGAGGGGGGATTTAGGTTGGATATAAGGAAGAAGTCTTATACAGTGAGGGCTGTGAGGCATTGGAACAGGTTGCCCAGAGAGGTGGTGGATGCCCTGTCCCTGAAGACATTCAAGGTCAGGTTGGAGGGGGCTCTGAACAACCTGATCTAGCTGTGGATGTCCCTGTTCATTGCAAGGGAGTTGGACTGGATGACCTTTAAAGGTCCCTTCCAACTCTAGGGATTCTATGATTCTATCATATCAGAGAAAATAACAATCAATATTTAAAATATATTACAGGATTTATATGACCTTATCAAAGGCATTGTTGTTCTATTCCTGCCACTGATCAAAGACAGTTGAACTCTGCTTCATCATTAATGTTACTAGGTGACTTCATTACAGAGGTCATAAAAACAGCATCAAAACTTGCTCCCTGCTGCTAAGTGCAAAAGAAATATGAGCACAAATATTTCACAGGGTAGAAAACATATTGGTTTCTGGCCAGAACATGCATTTGGTCATTTTTAAAGATCATTAAAAGAAACTTATGCTGTTCTGAATTTTTAAACCATATCTACTTGGGATTTATTGCTGAAGGCTTGAAGTATGAGCAATTAGTATTAGCGCTGCATGTTAATTTGGACTAGGTGAAGAAAAGATTGCAGCTAGTAATTTAAAATATATTCACACAATCAAACCAAAATAGTCTTTAGAAACCAAATCTGAATGCAGCCAATGGGTTTCTGTGACTATGACTCCTAAAATCTGATCATAGTTTGTAAAAAATATTAGTTCTGTAAACTTTCAGTTGTGCTGTCCAAATTCTAGAAATGGGACCATCCTCTCTCCAACATGCGTACAGCTCAAAAGTCTATGGGAAAGCTCCTTTCTCTTTTGATGTACATGGAAATCACTGGTTCATTGAGCAGCAACTCAACATGCAGTGCTCTGGCTAAGCAGCAGATCTGCCTTCTGTACAGGTTCCTCTCATCTCTGTAGCTTTTCAAACACCTGTCTTCACAGCTTCACTCATGTAGGCAAAATGTAATAAAAAATTTAACATAACTGGGAAAAAAAAAAAAAAAACCTATTTGAAAAGCAGTGCACTTCCTAGGAGATTCCACTGACTCATCCATCATTGTTTACATCAAGCCTTCCCCAATAGCTGATTTCTACTGCTGATAATCTGCAACCTTAGTCTATTCCTGGAGCTGTTTATCACTGTCAAGTAGAATCACATGGTGCAATTTGAAGCCTTGAAACTTGATTGCAAATCAGTGTCAAATGTTAAGATTTTTTATTTTATTTTTGCTTCTCAGAGCACAGTGGGAGACAAAGAGAATGATTTACATTGTCATCTTAAACATCTATGAAAAATAGATAAAAGTAACAGAACACTGACTAGATAGACACAAATAAAACTAATAGCACTGTATGTCTAATCCCAGAATCCACGCTGACACAATAACTAGTTCATTAAAAATTGTTTTTGTATCCCTGTATACTTTTGTGATGACAGTGTTTTATTCAAGTGAATGAGCACAGAGGGGAGCACTTGTGGAATTCCTTTTTTTGTTCTGATTATTTTTTCTATAAAGCAGATTTTGTCAAATTCATGCCTACTGAAGACGCAGAAATAGAGCTAATGCAAGCACGCTGCAAATGCTCACAGACTGGAATTGTCTCCTGTGCTGTACTCAGGCAAAACTTCAACTGATTTTCATTATTTAAAAAATCTTTGTGTTCTGCATCTGTCCTGAAAGTAATGGTTTTCACTGAAAAATGCAGTTTGTCTGTTTTGTTTTGTTTTCATTTTCTGTTTAGTTCTACATCAAACTGACTTTAAACCAGGGAGATAACACAAAGGCGTAGGTAGTGTTCAGCAGTGTATAACAGGGAATCACTTCACATCCAGTGAGAAATAGGGAGCCAGGGAAGTAAAGAACTCAGACTTACAGTTATTTCACATAGTAGTTCCTTCTATGGTCTTAATACTTTGCTTTGATTGTTTTACTTTGGACCTCATTTTGTGCAGCAGAGAGATGATAAACTTACCCTGAGTATATCTGTGGTGTCATGACTGACAGAGCATCGCTGGCAACATTTGCAATAGGAAATAGTCACAGTCTTACAAATAGTCTTATCATCTTTCCACTGAAGTCAGTAGGATTTTTGCCAGTAATTTTGGAAGCATGTCCATTCCTGTAATCTCCTTTGAAAACTATACCCAGAGGAGAAGACAAGTCGGACCCAAAACTGAGATACTCTTAGAAAAGCATTCAGTTCTGGGACAATATCATTGCCAGAGACTTGATTTATCCTTTTTGCTGCTAAAAAACACAATCCTTTAGGTTTCTATTGCTGTCACAGTCATTTATATGTGCACTAATGCGGTCTTATAAAGTTATTTCTAGCCAAACTGCCCACCGAAATACATGGCAGAGATGCAGCATGAGAGAGCTATTATTTTCCAGTATCTGAGCTGTGTAACTAGATCCTGTTCCCACAGTGCCATTCACTTTGCTTCCATAAAGCCAGATTCTCTCTACTTCCACAGGGAAATTCTGAGCAAGATCCTAGACAGGCAACCTATGCCTTTATATCACAGGACTAGACAGTAATTCTGCAGGTTCACTCTCCATTTCTTTGCCCTGACAGCAGCTGAGCCCTGTTGGAAGAGATGAAAGATGCTATAAATGGTGCAGCATTTTTTTGTCTGTGCAGGTGACCATGGCAAATGCTTATTCTAGAAATCATCTCACACAGCCTCATTTCCAAGTGCTGAGAGTCTGAGTGAGCTTCAACTTCTTGTTTATCATCACCTACAGCTACTCGTGCTCATGCGAGCAGGAGAGGCAGAGGTGCTGGAATCAAAAGTGATACTCTGGACATGTAAAAATTTCAGGATGTTAATACATCCTAATTTCAACATTCTTTTTTGCTCTCAAAATCTCTCTTATTTCTGTGCAATCTGGGTGTCAAGCTAGTAAGAAATACACATTTTTTAAAAAGGCTGTAGAAATTAGAAAATATTTATTAAGTCATAAACAAAATTAGCAAGACAGTCAGAAATCAGGAACCTTAAATCCGCCTGCAATCAAAAATAGCTGGATGCTATTCAGGAAAGCCTCTACTGGGCATAAAGTGCCTTCAAGCCTAGCAGAGTTCAGAACTGGAATTAAGTCTGGTTTTGTAATTGAATCAGGCACCTGAATTCACCAGCCTCCAAATTAAAATTTTGAAACACATCAGAGGCGCTGCTTGCCTTACAAATCCCTTCAGAGTGATTTGATCTGTTTTATTTAAATGTATTTAATTCTCCACTTTTGGCATGCAGAATACTTGGTTTGCAGTCACTGAGGATAAGTGTACAGCAATGTCACTGCACTTTCTCTGTAAGCACAGCAGTCCAATACTGGAAAAAAATGACCAGCAGAGATCAGCTGAGGTGTCTGACCAGCCCAAAAAGTGTCATATCATGTATTTGCCTGTGTGACTAGTATGGATATGTTCCCTTGTTCCAAGGGCTCCTGAGGTGTTTACCAATGTTGTGCATGTCTCTGGTGCCACTCAAGAGCTCACACGGCATTCTTGAAGCATGGCTCCACATTACTTCAGCTGGTTTTGCAAAAGCAACTCAATACAGACAACCCTGTGCCCAAAGAAATAAACACTGCTAGATTTCAGCGTGCTGAACAGGCATCTGCAGCACAGTAGATCCCTAAGAAGGAGCAGATCCCAAGAGATCCTATTTTCCTGACTTTTCTTTCAAAGCATCCTAAACTTCACATTTCCTACATAGTCCAGAACTGAACTAATTAATTCTCACTGACAAATATGTATGCTCACCTTGAAAAGATGGATGTTTCAGGGGCATAGAATGGAAATGAGCCATTTGGCTACCCCTTTGATTTAAAGAAATAACCTGAGAAAGAAGGTCACTATGTTCTGCCCATCTCAATGGTGGTCCAGTAGACAGGAATAGGTACACTTATAAATACTATTTTCCAAAAGCAGGCATAGCCATGCATGTCTATACTAAAACCTTTCGTGTCAGAAGTTCACAGCAATGTCAGTCTTAACTGGAAAAAAAAGGATGCCTACCAGTGATGTGTTGGGAGCAGGGAGAGGTAGGCCAAACAGTATCACTGCCTGCAAACTGACATTTTCAGAATAAAAATCTGCTTCTTACAATTTTCTAATCAGAAGAAAAATTGGGATGAAATCCTTTCTTTAAACCAAACTACTTCAGGATTGTTTTGTCTTTTTTTGTTTGGTTTGGCTTGGTCTTTTACATCGCATAAGTACAGCATGAGATCTTCTTTCCTCTTTTTATTGTTTTGGAGGTGACAATTTTTATGTGAAATTTTATCATTCTTTAAGGCACAGCTTAGCTGTGAAGCAGCATAATGTAGGATATGGAAAAGATGTTTCATGCTGTGTGAAAGGTATGTAAAGTCAGGTCCCTTTGGCCTTGAGGGAAGTCATGACTTCCTGTTTGGGCAGGAATGCAGCAATGCTGTGGAACACTGGCTGAGTTTTCCTCATGACTCGAGGGCTGCGGGGCAAATGTATGCATCTTAGTGCTAAGGAGACCTGGCTCCATTACATTTGCTTTAGCTCTTCCCTAAATAAAAGAGGTTGTGTTTTAAGTGAAGTTCTGTCACCTCGAAACTGCATTATCAGTTTTGAAAACCAGCATCCTCATCTTTCTTTCCATGGTTAATGTGTGTGTGGACATACACTTGTAAGGACATATGTTCCTTGGATGCCAGAGGAAATAAAACACCCAGTGCAGCTGGTCACCACTGCAGTACCAGAGTTTGCTTTCACCTGTCATTTCTGATGCGTGAAGATTTACACATCTAGCATGATATGCCTTATATCTTGAGGAAATAAGTAAATGATGTTTTGCCTTGAAGATGCTGGTTTGGACCTGCTCTGATCAGTGTTCTGGCCAGAGGTCTCTGAATTAAAGTACTTGCAGTAAATAGATACAGTTAGGTCCAGGACAATTAGGAATCCAACACTGAGCATGACCCTCTGTCTTTCTTGCTAAGAAAGATTCAGAAAGCCTAAAGCATGCATTTAAAGGATCTATGACAACATAGATTACATGTTGTGCAGCTTGCTGATAGCCACAATAGAAACTCAGGGAAGAATTTATTCAGACAGGAAGACTGACAAAAAATTCAAGCTTCAGGGAGCAGTCTAAATGTACTTGGTTATACCAGAGAGCTAAAAAGAGCTATCAGCTATTTGTAAGATGATAATATCAGTGACACTATATGTTACTGTTTTATACAAATATAAGGAAGATGGATTGAATTTAACAAGATCAGTAACTGTAATTCATCAGATTAATTCTATTTCTTTTTTAGCTCTTCTCTTGTTCCACAACTCGGGTTGTGAAAGAAACCACAATGTGGTTTTGAAACCTTTCTCCTCTTACTTTAAGTTTTAGTGTCAATTCAGTAATTAAACCAGCTAAGCCAAACAAAGAGCAGCTTTCTGCAAAATAAAAATAAATCCAAGTCCCCAGTGTAGGTAAAGTGGCATGAAAGGGGAGAAATCTGTCATTCAAACAACTTAATGACCTGCAACCACATTTGTGTAGTTGAAGACTCTGGCATAAAGTCTACACTATGGCCACATTTTCTCATCCAGAGTATACCGGCATTCCAAAAATATGTACATTGTGTGAAATAATACTGGACAAACAGACCTCTTTAAAATTTGGGCCAACTACAGAATTCAACTCTGTTCTCAAATTAGGAAGCAAGTAGTTTCTTGGCATTTTATATCATCTCTACAACTCTGCTGGGGCAAATAAATGTCAGCTGCAGGTGCAGGACCGGTAGAACAGAGATGATTGTACTGTTTAGTTACTTAACTAAACCCAAACCTTTTGATCTTTATATGCCACTATAGAAAACAAAGTGTGGTGATTGTTCTCCTAATGATAATTTTAACTCTAGTGATTTTATAGGATTTAAAGTTAGCTTTAAAAATATAACAGTTTAAGCCTGAATTCTGTAGGCTCCCTCATTTTCAGTGTGCAAGTTTCATGAGTGCCCTCAGTTCAGTCTTCTGAACACGTTCAGAACCGCTCCAGTGCAGCAGCTATTTACCTCTCAACTGTGTAAGCCTTCCACACATCCAGAAACAAGATGGAAACTCACCAAAGGTTCTTGAGAGGCAGAGCCTCAATACATAACTGCGGCACAGTCCTCAGTAATAGCCAGGAAGTATATTCTTTTCCATTTGTCCTTCCAATTGAAAGGCAAGCAGAGACACCAGATGGCCTTTTTAAGCAATAAGTAAGTAGTTAAATGCTCACAGATGATTTGGGAGGATTGTGTTTTATGGCCCTCTGGGTTCAATACAAACAAAAAGGGGTTTTCTATAAGCTGTGAAACTTTCTGCCTCAGGGAAGTTGTGGATGAAAAGATCTTTCACATCTAAAAAGCATACAATTTCCATCCTATACTACGTAATTCTTGTCTGTATACACTGTATGAATTTGTTCTTTTTACAAGCATAGAGATGAAAGCAGTGAATTTTGCTTTCTGAGACTAGATAGAAACTGAATATTTTTGGAGACACCAAATATCTGGAATATGTGATTAGTGAAACGCATCTTACTGGCTCTGCAGGACACCCTGAAACCCTGGTGTTACGGAACATTCTTTTAATATCAACTGAAATAACCTTGAAATCAGAGCTTTTTCATGTTTTCCCAGACAGAACAGCTTTCTGACCTAACCTCTCTCATTAACACTTTCCTCTCAGTGATGAAAAGCAGGCTAAGAGTCACCGGTTCCACGTCTCTTTTAGGTGATGTTTGCAATATTTTTTACCATTGACACCATGTGAAGCTTTTCCTGAATGGCACTATATCTTAAGTGATACCCAGGGAAGCAAAATAGGGAAGGTAGGTCTTGTTAGGTCTCAGGTGTTAACTACATGAAGAACCTTTTATCTAGTGTGTGCCAAGATTCATATCAATGTGTGTCTCCCCATCACATATATGCATAAATTTTGATAGTGCAATTTTCAGCCACTTGAGCAACCGCATGCCTCAGAATTGCCATGCATTTTTAACTTCTTTTTTTCACTTACACCATTTTAGACTCTTTTTCATCCATGAGATGCTGAAGGCATTCTGTTTTTGTCAGTCTGTTATTCTTGCTCTGTTGTACGTCTGTTGTATGATCCCTCTTACTCAGTGTGTGCACCATTGTACGGCTACAAAAGTGTATTCATAAATAATGTCTCTGGGTAAATTACAAGACAGTACTTAACTCAAAAGCATTGCAGGAAGTGTTTGCTTTTAGCATTCTTTAGTTGTTTTTTTTTCTTGAATTCTTCTAGTCCTAATAAATCACAGGGGAAAAAAAAAGAGGTTTGCATTCATTTAATTTTTTTTTTCAAAGACAGTAGATTTTAGAATAATCATCATAAAACCTTTTCTTAAAACCTATCAGCAGTATTTTTGTATTAAAAAATTGCATCATTCAGTATTTATAAACTAATAAATGCTGGTGAGATTTGTCAGTCTCTACTCTTTTCTCCTGAGGAGAGATGACTAATTTGTATTGTGTTTTGAATGACACTTATTCACCCAAGTGGATAAATGCCACAGAAGAGGTGACAGCGCATGCGACTGACGATGTCTGTAATTGCCTTTACCTACATAAACAAAAAGATTAGCATACGCTGAGTACTCCAGAGAGCATTACCACTCAGTCTTCAAAATGAGAATCCTGGGAAAGATAACAGTCATTACAACTGAGATTCTAAATTAAAACCAAAAAAGAAAGCATGTCAATAAATAAAACTCCAGAAAAATAACCCATAAGAATATATCACCCCATTTCCACCTTTAAAATCATTGAGGCATTTGAGCTTTAGTGTTGTGTAACAAAAAATGGAGTTAAAATGTATATGGAAGGTCCAGGAACAACCTTGGTTCCAGTCCTTTTATTCTCTGTACCATTCATGAAGATGCATTCAAAGAAAGAAGGCTGGGGATGGTTAAATAATTTTGTACATTAATACTGCCAGGTTACATGTTTTATATGATGAAAGACAGTTATAAATTATAAAACAATATGTGTCATTTTCTTGTCTTATTTACTCTTCATCTACCATGCAAGCTAATTAACAAGTAAAGCTAAGATTTAACATAGCCCTTTCTACTTCCAAGACAAACTGTTATCGCTATTAACATGGTACAAATTTGGATGAATTGCACTGAAGTCAACTGATTTCTTTCAGAATTACACCACCATATTCAGAAAATTAAAAAAAAGGTTGACCCTGTGCAAGGAAGTGGTTTGGTGCACCTTCTAGGAAGCTGAAATGTATAGTAAATAAAGCACGGATCACATAAAGCAAGTAGAACATAGCCCTGCAACTGAGACAGCACAGGGTCAAAATTAATTCTTGGTCTGGAATTTCCAGCACAGGTCAGCTCTTGTCAGCACCACAACATTCCTGCCTGAAAGTCAGACATGGAAGCATCATGCTGGGGAAAATAAGGACTTTGGTGACAGTGTCCTCACAAGTAACAGTGTTTGCCAAAACAAACAAGAACATCTTTGACACAACTCCCTACATACAGTTTGTTATGTTGCTTACCACTTTGGGGCTTCTGTCTACCCTAAATCAGTGTAGGGAGAGTGGAAATGCAGCAAGATTAGGAAGAAGAAAGGGAGCTCTTTGCATTACACAGAATTCTTCCCCTGCACTTTTAAAATGTCTATCTGGAGCAGGTCCAAAGAAGGGCAGCAAGGCTTGTGAAAGGCTTGGAGAATATGCCCTGTGAGGAGTGATTGAAGGAACTGGGGCTGTTTAGTCTGGAGAAGAGGAGGCTGAGACCTTACTGCTCTCTTCAAATACCTGAAAGGTGATTGCAGCAAGAGAGGGGTTGGTCTCTTCTCACTGGTGACAGGTGACAGGACAAGGGGAAATGGCCTCAAGATGCGCCAGGGGAGGTTTAGTTTGGATATCAAGAAAAAATTCTTTACAGAAAGGGTTGTTAAGCACTGAAACAGGCTTCCCAGAGAGGTGGTTCAGTCACCATCCCTGAATGTGTTTAAAAACCATTCGAATGTGGCACTCAGGGACATGATTTAGCGGTGGGTTGTTAGAGTTAGGGTAGTATGGTTGGTTGCGGTTAGACTTGATGATCTTGAAGTCTTTTCCAGCCTGACCAATTCCATGATTCTATGATTCTATGATTCTACTTTCATTGTTTCATGATTTCTAGAAATCACTGGAAACAAATGTTTTCATTTTTTCTAATATGTTTCCAGAAACCGGTCCATGTGTTTAAAATAGCCCAAAGGAATGAGGCATAGGCTCTGAGCAAATAATAGCATGAGAAACCACAATTAAATCCTTTATTGTCAATCATACACAGGAGGTGGTGAAATAATGAGTGTAGTTCTGACATAAAAATTTAGTTTACCTGAACAACATCGTAGGATATTAGTCTCAGTATAGTTTTCAGATGTAATGTGCTAAGCATTCAGACATTTTTGCCTTTTGCTGTCAGTCCATTAAGCTAATGGTCAAATCACCTTTCCATCCTCCTTGCTGCTAGCATCATTTGTGTTTTTCAAACCCTTCTGCCTTTAATTGCCTTCAATGACAACACAAATGAACACTTGAATGAACATAACTGGAGTGCAATAAATCAGAGTGAACAAGTTTGAAGTATAATAAATAAATCCACCAAGGATTAAATATTGAGAAGGTGACTTTTGCAGAAGGAAACCATGTTCCTGAGAGGGTACATCTCTTTTAATAAGGCAGCTTCTCTCTTCTGAGTTCTTAGCTTTTATGTAGCATACACATCCCAGCAATCCTTCCTATGTCTCTAGTGACATGCAGGGGGAATCCATAACTGCTGATGACACAACACTAAATGGGAACCATCAGGTAAGGGTTTTTTTTTCACAGGGACACAGCTAGGACATCCATCACTTTCTGTGAGTCACCTGTTCCCTGAAACAGCAGGTACAGAATCATGAAATATACAGAGTTAGAAGGGATCCACAAGGATAAACAAGAACAACTCCTGGTACCTGGATCTAAACACGATATAAATTGCTTTAAGGTTTTAGCTATTAAAAGAATCTTACATTTGAGTGATTTCTTGCATAGTCCCACTGAAGCTGCAGCAGATGGATCTAGTCTGGCATTTTCTCAGTGTGATCATGTCTGTGCCATGAATAGTGTTTGCTGTAAAACTGTTTGTCTGACCTGTTCCGCCTGCCACAGAACATCTTTGATGGCTAGTTTAATATTCCAGAAGATAAGCAGCATAAAAAGCCACACTATTCACAGAGGATGGTCTAGTTCGTGTAATCTTTTCCCCTAGGATGTGCTTCTCCTTAACCCTGAGATGAGGGTAGTAGATGGAGAAGCTCAGCAGGGCTGTTATAACCTGGGGCTATTTAGCAGTTCAAGCGTAGCTGCCACACTGAAGTTAGATAGTAAAGTTTGTTGGCTTGTGCCAACAGTGTAGTGTTAAACAGGTTTTTTTTTCTTGTTCCCTTCCTGCTTTGCACGATCACAAAAAAAGATTCTAGGTAGTCACAAGAAACAATAAAAGGTGGGAGATCACTCCTGCATCAGAGTTTAATATTTTCAGTTACTTGGAATAAACATCAGTGAAAATGTCTCTCTGCTCCTGGAGAAAGAGCTTGGCTAATTAAAGACTTTAGAAAGTTTTCTCACTGTTTTAGAAATCAGTATGAGGTGAAATTCTGAAAGGCACAGTTCATACTCAATAAACTTACTAATCAAGATTGGCAAATTAGACAGCATTTTAATTTTCCTAGTATCCTTCCACAGAATTTTGAAGCACTCCATTTTTGGTTAATGCAATTAGGAACATTCAAAGAGTCAGTAAGAAGAAGCATTCCCAGTGTTTTAATTAGTAATTGAAGACTGGAGAGAAAAGGTGAAGAGAGACCAGGCTATCTGATGCAATGATTGACAAGTCTGTTGCAGTATAGCCACATATCATAGCCGTGGATAAACAAAGGATTATCCCTTGCAATAATGCTGTGTTTGACATTTACAAGAGATTCTGAGTGAGATTGCAGAAGCATCTTTTTTTTCCTCTCAATTCACAGAAGACAATAAACTTCCTTCAGTAACTACCACAGAAAATGAAGCAGTTACTACAGACTTCAAATTTTAATTAATTTTTACAGCAAGTCCTCTGAAGTGCAAAGGCTGGGTCTACACAAGCACTGAACACACGGCCACGCAACACAGTGTGCAGTCAGTCTTGGCATGAGCAAATGCAGCAATTTCACATGCAGCCAGCATTTTCATTTGTGTTTCTGGATACGAATGTACTTCTGTGACTGATGTGCCTTTATGACACCCAGGGTTTACATTTGTGAACGCTCATTAGATTTCTCATTTTTTCTTTAGTAAATGCGAACTCTACATTCATCAGAAAAGATATTTTCTGCCTTATAAAGGGCTTCTGTAATTTCAGTGCTCCTTAGTTATGAACTTATGAAATCATTTCAATGTCTAGCCTTCATGTAATGCAGCTGATCCTGCTTGATCTGCTAGTGTAGATCTGTCCTCTGATAGAAAACACACTGTCACTATTAATACTGTTTGTGCTTGCAGGAGGTCTAGCTCAGAATAGTCAAACTTCCAAGTCCTTCAAGGCTCTGGAAATGGTGTAGTATGATTTTGTCAGACTGTGAGCAGTCAGGGACAGCTCATCCATATCAGTGCTCCAGTCTCAGCAACCACTGATGGTACCAAAGATTTTCCTAAACTCCTTCTACTGAGAAGGTTTCACAGATATGTACTGCTCTCCAGGAACAGGGATGAATCCCTACCATTGCTGAAAAATAGTGTTTTGTAGCTGAGAATTTGCTCCATCAAACAGTGTTATTGTGCCCTTTCCATCTGTTGTAGTTTCCATGGAAATAAATAGGAGGCATTACTTCTGAAGCGAGCTATGTATGTAAAACCCTGTCTCACCATACATTCATTTATTTGTTCTTTCAGTGTACACAAGCAGCTTCATAATGAGCTCCACCACAATCTGTTCCTTGGACTGTAGCAACAGTAGCATGTGATGCACAGTGCAGAGATGATGCTCTGAAACCTGTATCAGTACCATCCGAGCTCTTCCTACACTATAAAGGCCTGCCAAATTTCCAGCCTGTAGCCACACAACTTCTACCAGCATGCTGTCTTCAAATAAGCTATGTCTCCTTTCACCAGAAGTGTATTGCAAAATAGAAGAATCAAAATTGAAATGTTGAGAACTGGCTTCAAGCTCAGGCTACCAAAAGGCATGCAAAAGAACTCATTATGGAGAAGCAAAGTAGTTAGAGCTACTGCAAGAACTTCAGGAAATTCTGTGAGAGTTTAAGGTAAGTGTAACTAGCTATTGCAGGTTTTGCTCAAAACAAGAAACATTAACCAAGGCTTGTAATATTATAAATGTTAAGACATTCTTTCCTCCATGAAGACCCCTGATTTCCAAACACCTGAGGAATCATCTGAACTTGATTTCTGAATGTGCATACTCTTCAGATGCTGGGTAACATCTTTCAGTTTAAGTTCACTGGCGCTAAAACGATCACAGTTTTTCTTTCTGAACAATTTCCCGTATAGGGAATGCTGCATCTGTGAAATCATTAACACAATATCAAGTATGTAAAATAGATGAGCCAAAAAGCTATTATCTTTCTTACAAGTTCTTCTCCTTATTGTGGACATAAGTAGCATGGTTTTGCTTTTTTTTTCCCTGCTTATCAACAACACATTGCTAAACAACATGGCAAACCTCAGTCATAGCCTCATCAGTCCATTTTCCAATATGGAGTCTTAAGACATACTCTCACATGTATTTAGATACCAAAAGATCTGGGTCATGCACTAGGATTTTTGAAAGTATGAAGGTAAATAACTTTGATTTTGTTCTGGATACTTTTACATTAGCTTTAATTATAATTTTGATTATAAGGCACACATCTACATCTTTATATATCTGTAAAAAATATATAAATAATACATATATGATGTATATATATCTGTAAAAAAATGTACATGGTTTCCACATCAAGTACCAAACTGAGAACATCATGCAATGGTTTTAAGTCAGTTTTGAGCTCTATAAGTGTTACTTTTTAAACCTGGACACCCTACTTGTGATACCAAGAGCCAGGGCTCTTTTACTGATGAATCATACAGACCCTTTGAATTTAAAATGGCTGTATCAGAAATGCTGCATAAGCATATGTACCTGTTGTATTTTAAAATGTTTCTCTGAGTCTGACTTTATGTGTCCATGTCCCAGTTCACTGACCTACAGCAAGGGAAAAGTTAACATTTTTTCCAATTTCAGCTTCAGTTCTGTTTCCTTACAATCATAATTTTAAAACTCTGAAAAACATTTGATTCCAAAAGTGTACTTACGCCTCCTCCAACAGCCCAAGAATTATTTGGGTTTTTCATTGGATGCCAGTAAATTGAATCTGAACTAACTTACCAACAACTTCTGAAAACTCTGGTTGTATTTCATTGTAAATGACCAACGCCATAATGAGGTCACTGCTCTGCAGTTTTTCCTCTTACTAATTAATCACTTCCTGATCAATGACTAGCAGATTTCTATATATATATTTGACACCTATCAATTTATAGGATACCTGATAAGCCTTTGAAAAGGTCTGCCTGCTTGGGACTAGCTTTCGTTACAGAGGCTACCAAAATAGGAAAGATAGAGGAAAAAAAAAAATCAAATTTTCTCAATGGAAATCTTCTAGGAAGAAGCAAAAATATGATAACGCTATATAGTTTACTGAGATGTTATTCCCCCACCCTCCCCAGTAGGAGAATCAGAGCTGGTACATACAAGGTGAAGGGGTATAAAAATATTTTCTGGCAGGAAAGGGGACTGCAGGGCTTTCTTGCTGCTAAGGAACCAGTGGATATTGACTTAGAAATGACAGTTCAGTCAAGGAGTAAGTATATTATGAGACTTTTAAAGTTAACTTTCATAAGTAGGAAGAAACTGAGAAGCTTGAAAGAGGATCAGCAATGATTACATGGTGTGTGAAGCTGAAGAGATTGATTGCAGGGAGGGATGAGGAGTGGGAAGCTCTGACCAAGGAGATCCCTCATTACACCAGTAGGGAATGCTGAGCAAGAGCACTAAGAACTCCTCTGGTTCAATGTACTCTGCGAGTGCTGACTGAAGCTCCATTTCCCTGGCCTCGATGAAAGCATCATGTTTTTCTCCCACCAGTGGGTATGATCACAAGAGGCTATTGCATATGTGCTTCAACAGTTTCTCTGAGCAAGAATTTGGATGCTGGTAGAAGCACATGTGCTGCTGTTAATGCAGAGCAGCTCATGTTAGTCAAAGACTTTGCTTATTATCATTAGTGTTCATTGCCTAAGTATATTGTCATTATATTCATAACCTAATTCCAATTCTAATGTTATAACATTATTTCTAATACTGCATCTATGTAGAAGCCTTTAGTGACTAAGCACTGAGATACCTTATGACTAGTGTATTTTTGAGCTCCTCATTCTATGCTCCATTATTATAAAGTCAATTCTCTATTAAAGGACAAAAGGAGCTTAGGAAAGAAACTCAAACCTATGTTGCAGACAGCAATGGATATGCAACACTCAGATCAGTGATTTTTCTATTTATAACTCCAGAGCTGTTAAGCATTTCATTGCAGCTAAAAGATCTAAGCATGGATGTAAAATAATGTGATGGCTGACCTGAAAACAATGCCTCCAATTTTATGATGTTGGCCCACAACCTCAGAAGCAGATGTTGATGGTATGGCAGTAGAGGTTGAACCTTCCCACCAATATCCCATTACATTCTGTTGCCATGTGACAGATGGCAGCAGAGAGGCGGTCTGACAAAATGGCATCCGACATGGAAGTGTATATGAAGCAAATATGAGTCATTGAATTCCTCCATGTGGTAAAAATGGCACTCGTTGACATTCATCAATGCCTGCTGAACATTTGTGGAGACCAAACAGAGGATGGGAGCACAGTAAGGTGGTGGGTGGTGCATTTCAGCAGTGACAACAGTGGCAGTGGGTCACCTCTGCTGATGCAGATATTTATGAGTGCAGCATGCAGGCTCATGTTCATTGCTGGCAAAAATGCACAACTAACGGTGACTGTGTTGAAAAACAGTGTTATTGTGCTCTTTGTATCCGCTGCTGTTTCCATGGAAAAAAATAGGAGGCATTACTTTCAGAGAGGATTCATATATCAGCAGACTATAAAAATCTCTGCAGATAGTTTTGCGATAGTTTTCCTGAAAGGAAGATAAAGATGCACAAACATTAGAATGAGACAGGAAGAACTGTTCAGCAATTAGGTTGTCCACTACTCTGCCTCTTCCAGATTTAGTGAATGACTCAAGGATACTGTTTCCTCCACAAGAACGCCACCCAGAGTGTGCTAACCTGCCTTCAGATGGCAGTTAGTGATTTCTCAGTCTGTCACATTTAAGGCAGAGACTACCTGAAAAATAGGCAGTCATTTTTCTCATCATCAGGGGTTTGCCTTCTGTTGTAAGTCTTACCTACACATCATTGTCTGGGTACAACTATTGTTGTAGTTGAATGTAGCTCAGTCAAGAAGTCGAGAGCTTGAAGGCTCACTTACAAATTAGCTGACTGAGCTGGGAACTTGTATAATTATTTTATAATGAAAAAATGCTGGAAGTTTAACCATAGAACTGTGATAGCTATCCTGACAAAGTGAACTACTTCTAGCTCAAAAATCCTCCTCAAAAACTGGGCATGCAACTTAATTAAAAAGAATTTTTAATTATTTAATTATTGTAGTGTGGTAGCATTAGCAAGGAACCTACAAAACTGAAAGAATATTAATTTCATTTGCGGGAAGTCCTGAATATCACTACATTGAACTTTTAAGCCTGAAACACAGTCTAATTACGTAGATATTTTCCGATAGCACTTCTTCATTTTATATGTTTTTGTCAATCCAGATCAATTTAGCACACTGCCTCCACAGCCCCTGAAAACATTTCGTATCTTATGGCCAGTTTTTCTGGCGAGGTTTGAAAAAATCTTCACAGTAGCTTTACTATCTTAGTCCATGACTGCCTACTTAGCTCTCCCAGCTAAGATTATGCAATCTCTTCCCAGCAAATTTAAGTGTAAAATATGGGATGGGTCACTTGGTCTTCAGAAAGGGTTCTGACTTTCTTATGTCCAAGGAAAGAGAATCTTGTTTAGTTGGTTCATTGGCTCTTGATGACATGACATGCAACACGCTAGCTCTGCCCAAAGCAGGTAAAAATAGGCCAACACAGCAGTCACTGCAGCTGTGTGGAAGAGATTTTGTCATTAATGTTATTCCTCAGTAGCTAGCTGCTGGAAGGAACATAAATTAGCAGAAAGCTTTTTCAGCCTGACATGCTTTCAGTAGTTGGATTCTTCTGTTGTCAGCAGATCTGAGCTGCAGCAATGTCTGCCAGCAGCACTGCAAGCTGGAGCACAGCCAGGATTTCTGCCATAAGCCTCAGAGGTCTAGTTGTCCTTATGTAATAACACTTACCACAAAGGATCCCAAACTGCTGTGAAACCACACAAGATATATTCAGTGAGTAATTCATCACCAGGCCATCTCCAGAGCACAGCTGCCCTTACACAGGCTGTAAACGTCTGGGGTCTTAAATAGCAGCATCTTCCACCAGCTTTTTAAAGCAGGGAGTGGGAGCTGCCTGTGCTTGACTAATTCTTGTCTGTGGGGCTTGTCCTATTTAAATAGAAATAAGTGTGGTGATTTCACTCTGAAGGGAAGATGCACAACACCACTCTCTTATTCCCTCTTCTCTAAAGTTCAGAAAATGCACTGAAGAAAAGCTCATGGGTTGAATTAAGAGCACATAAATCACTCACCAATAATTGTCATGCCTATTGCTAACAGTCAGTGAAAACTAAAAGCAAACTAAAGTCACCTTCCCCACACCCACCCCTCCTCTGCCTTCTCCTCCTGTGCAGCTTGGGCCTGTAATCTGTACATAAATCTGCCTCTCCTTCATGGCCCCTCTCCACTCCTGCTCCATGTGGGTCCTTCCCCAGTTGATCCCTCATGGGCTCCCCACGGGCTGCAGCTCTGGCCTGGGGGCTGCTCCTGCAGTGCTCTTCATGGGCTGTGCCACCTCCAGGCCTCAGCCACTGCTGCACCGTGGGCTCCTCTGTGGCTGCAAGGGAGCTCTGCTCCGCGTGGTGCCCAGGTGCTGCAGGGGACAACCTGCTCCTCCGTAGGGCTCTTCTGGGCTGCAGGGAGCTGCTGCTCCGCGCCCGGAGCACCTCCTGCACTGACCTTGGTGCCTGCAGGGCTGCTTCTCACACATTTCTCACTCCTGTCTCCCAGCTACACAGTGGCACTACCAAAGTTTTGCAACGTAAGTCCAATATGATAGATAGCAACAATGATATTGGACATTATCTTGTCTCAGTTCCTTGCAAGTACTTGTTTACAGCACAGTCGTGTATCTTTCTACTGTCTTAAGACCAACCTGGCATAACCCTCATAGCTGTTGAAATATGATGAAACTGTAAGCACAAACTCCACAGCATGGAATTGGGTCTCATTACCTGGCCAGAGGCCCAGTATCCAGCAGAGATCGTAGCTATCAAACTCCTCACAGATACAAGGCAGCTCAGGTTGCTGCTGATTCCCAAATATTTCAGTGGAAATTTGCAATTCTAAAGCATAAATCTTCTGAATATTACCTTATGGCCTTGAAATATTTTTTATGAATTACTGTCTTTTCTACTGCAAGCAGTTACACCATATCAAGTAATTTGCGTATGATTTCCCATTTCTGCTTGGAATGGGTAGTAACAGCTATCTTCACTGTGGGGTCCTTTGGAGCAAGGGATGAGAAAGATAACAAACAATCATAAGGTTGCAAGAAGCTTGGTTTAGTGGGGAAATATTGGTGGTAGGTGGACAGTTGGACTAGATGATCTTGGAGGTCTTTTCCAACCATAGCGTTTCCATGATTCCATGATTGAAACTGGTAAACATAAGTGTTGAGTGAAATAAGATCGTAACGTTGAAAAAAATAAGATTCGATTTTTGTTTTTTACTCAGAGCAAGAAATGACTGTCACAAACATTACAAAACTAATGAGCAATCTGAGGCACTTCAAAATAAAATCCAATAATTGTGAATCATGGGAAAAAAATCTAAATATAAAACCAACAAGCCATCAGTGCATGCTACCTGAGGACTGAGAGAAAGCTCTCCAGGTTTCCAGATCTCCAGACAGAAAGACAAGAAAACATGCAGTCTCAACACATAACCTAATCTCACCCTAGAAAGAAGGCAGCAATAAACAAAGGATAAAAATAAAATAAATAAAATAAAATAAGATAAAATAAAATAAAATAAAAATTTAGAATTAGTTTATCGGGAACATTGTATGAGCTGAAGAAATTACAGTCAGATCAAAAGCTCACTGATTTTCCATTGGGATTTCAGCAGGCTGGATAATATCTGGACCTTAAAATTACAAAATCATCATTACAGAGAAAAACACTAAACAGGAAGATAAAACTGTGCATTTCCACTATATAATAGTAAAACAAACAAACAGCTGAAAGCACCGTATCAAAAAATTCTAAATGCCATCTGAAGGGAAGTTCTGTCCTGTGCACTACTGGTGTTGCTGATAGATGAACACTCATTCATTGTTGGCTAGAATGAGGGAAATGCCATTGCCAGTTATCCAACTCTAATTTTACGACAATCAATTAAGATGAAAGAAGAAAGCTAGGATTAGACAAACAAATACATTTATAATACACAATTCAAAATATAATGCACAATTCCTCAGAAAACTGGTATTAAAAACCTAGCATGAGAATTAACACAAAATAGAAATTCTGGATGACTTCTCCCAACAATAGCTTAGGGAAGAATAGTACAATCCCAAGATGATTTGAGAATTGTGATTTATTTATCATTCAGAGTTGCTAGAGAACATTCACAATCTTGAAAATGATTTAACAAATTATCTTGGAAACAAGTATTTGAAATGTTTGAAGCTTTCTATTTTCAGAGAATATATGACATGAGATGCTTAGATATCAGAACAAAACCCATTTTAAACTAGAATACTGATTCATTTTAAAAGAAGCGGCACTTACAAACTTGTGCAGTCTAACTGCTTATGTACTATATAGAAGAGAGAAGGGCAGATTCCTGGTGTTCTATATAATTCCCATTTAAAAGGGATTGTAAGAGAAAATAAAAAATATTCTTTCCTTGGTGATTTTTACAAAATGAAAAACCTAGTGCTTTCTCCTCAAACTCAGTCTGGTGAGCCAGTGCCTTCTGATAAAATGGCTCTAATTTACAAATAAATTTAGTTTGGTGTGCCGCATGCAATCTCAGCAAAGTCAAATTTGTTGCCAGAAGATATGCTGGGGAATAAAATAAATTCATTTCAAAAAAATAATTGTAGCTGATAGTGACTAAGATTTGATTCCATTAATCCAGCCCAAGAAATAAAAAAAATATGTGGAAAAGATGCCATAAACCGAATTAAATATAGAATATATTAACCAGTAAAATACCTTGCAAAATATATATGATATCTCACGTGCAAAAGGCTAAATCATGGCACACAGAGATTAGAAGGTGATGCTGTATAGTGGAAATTGTAGATTTTAAATAAAATAATATCATAATTCACATTTTTGTAAAGGCTATATATACTATCATTACCATTAACATACATAGTAAGTGACAGCCTGCTGTCCTGAAAAGCTGTTTCTAAGCAAACAGAAAAGGGGGAGGGATGATGGAGGCAAAAAAGAGTAATGATAGGATGAACTCTAGAAGACAACACAGGACAGATGTTCTCTGCATAAAACTGAGACAGGACCATTTTCTTATCTGTCACTTTGAGTTTGCTGAGACCTTGAGATTAATAAGAAATGTGCAATCTGCAGCGTAAGGGTTGTCTGTCCAAAATGCATGTAATGGTGCACGTTAAGACTGCCATCAATCAGAAAAGCACATTTCCATGGGAGTGCTTGGCAAGAACCAGGGCTGCAGGTCTCATTTTTGGCTGTTCTTCCCAGAAGGGAGCAGAAGATGCACTACTCTGGTCTTCAAGAAAGTTTCTCTTTCTGCTGAGTAATCAGTTATATTGTCAACTTTCACGATTAGTTTCATATTTCAATAGCATGAAGAGACAGAAAACAGTTTTAAATCTACAAAATAAAATAAAATAAAACAAGCCCTAAGTCAGGCACAGTGTTTGATATTACTCTTACCTCCCATCACTCATTGTTTGGTTTACAATATCTCCTTAAGCAATGTGTATTAGTAACATAAACAGGACATGAAGCAATTTATGTTTGAATGACATCTCTACCAAGCCTTAAGGAATTGCTTAGATCAGCAGAAAATGCAGATGTACTAGCCCAAGAAGGCCTTCATTCTCACAATTACCCCTCACCAGTCCCTCTATACAAGTATCTTTGAAAGCACTGATTTAACTCAACCACATGTTTGTACATTATTCTAGAAGCCTGCCTCAGTCCATGATTTTGGGATCTATTGCTATGGTAGTACAAATAAATTTGTAAAGCAGTAAGAAACTATGAGAATCATGTTTTTCTCAATGCGGAGGCAAGGCGGTCAGCACAAATGGGGAGATTTGCAAGGGAGAGTATTGCTTTTTCATTCTTATCTTTGACTCAGCATCAGCTGCAGCTTCGAGTGCAGCAGCTGGCCTGGCTACAAGCAATTCAGAGAAGAAATGTGCTTCCTTCCAGATGCAAAGAGTAGATATTTTCCAGCTAAGATATATGTAAATATGTGTATTTTTCTACTGTTACCCACAGAGAGTTGTGCATTAGATAAATGAATTTTCAAGCAGCAGTCAGTTTGCTTTGTACCTGTCAACGGTTTACGGGCGTTAGGCCCAATTCCGTGACAAAGGGGATGGGGGACCCACGGGCCAACGTCCTGGGACAAGGGGAAAGGGGAAAAAGGGTAGGGAGATGGCCCTGAGAGCAAAGAACAGCGGCAACAATCTGAGGAGAAACAAACTAATTTACTAAATAAGATATCGGAATGCAAAACAACACACTATAATACAATATAATTACAATTTAAGCTGATAAATCCAATGCAGAGAGAGAGAATGTCCCAAAATCAAGGTAGGCCTTACTCTACTACCGACGATAAGACGGCTGGAGAGCGAGGTACTGCCAAGACGAGAGACGGCGGAAAAAGGGACAAGGTCTCGTGATCTGCAAGTTTTTATACTGCGAGCTTTTATCTTTTCCCTCTGTCTGGAAAATGGTAACAGACGAGCAAAGTACTGTGGGGAATGTAGTAGTCCTTCTCTTCTGAGGACCAGGTACATTCATTACATGATGTTATGATGTGGAGTACCAATAACCGAAAATCATAAAACCATGACAGTACCATAAACACAAAAGGTCAATTTAACTTCACACAGATCCTATGTGACCTTTTGCTACAGGAAACAGAGCATTCGTGGGATCTCTGGTGTTTAAAATAACAGAAAGACACTTTGTCTTTGACTTTCTTATTGATATCCAAGAAGGTATTTCACATCTATAAGTGCTGCAATAGTAAAGTAATCAGACCATCAGTGCTGAACTTGTTAGCAATAGAAAATCCTTGGGTACAAAATCCCCCATATGGATAAGTATGTGTTTTCAAAGAGAAAATAATGAATCCGTCTCTTTCATTACACATTAATGGCTTCTTTATTCTCTGAAGAAAAATAATCAACTGCTCAAAAGAGAATATGGAATGAGACTTCTGTATCAGTTAGTTGCAGATTTATTTTCAAGGCTTAAAATTTGTCTGGTGCTTGTCATGCTAACAAATCTGCTTTTTAAAAATAATATTTCACTAAGGATTTGCCACTTCCAATTATAAAAGGAAATATAATAGTAGAATAAATGTATGACCAGCTTAAAGCAATACTGATCATTCAGACATTGAAAACTGCCTGCATATTTGGAGCCCACCCTCACTGAGGCCAACACAGCAGCTTGTACAATCAGAGATATGCTAAGGAATCAGCTTAGATTTAATGGTCTTTCAAAAACACTAAGTTAACTACACACTTGTGCTGCTTTAAGTGAGCCTATTGAAAGCAATTTCATTCATTTTCTAACTCAGGGTAGTGTTGTTTGCACACCTGAAAGTACATGCTGTAAATTACATTTTCCTTCCAATTTTTGTGTAGGGCTGCCTAGCAAAAAAATAGTGCTTTATTTCTGCCTAAAAGGATAGAACTGTCAGGAACAGGAACCTCAGAAGACTCTCAAATCATTAGAATTATAAGCCTTATTTTTAATGTAGGTATTGTTTTCTTCTAATAAAGGGAAAAAAAAGAAGGCAGTAGATTTTAACAGGTAGCTTGATATGTGAACCAAAACAGTACCTACAGTTTGCCCAAACTAACAAAAGAATTTTAAAGAGAACCTGATATTTACTCACAGTAAAACTATCTCCAGCTGCTTGATGTTGTAGAATTTACTGCACATGGATTTAATATTCTATTAGTCTTTTTTATTAAGATCCACCAAAACTTTACTGCCATACTGATACCACCTAAATATCAGCTGAAAAGCTCTTTATAACCCAATAAATCAACATACCAGAGACAATAATTCTAGTGTGTTTATGGATTTTAAAATATGCAATTTTTATTAAAAGCAACACCATTTGACTAGCTTTTCCTTATGGAAAGTAGCAAGCGCAGGTAGCCCTGATTTTAGCTGCTAAAATTGAAAAATTCTGCCACATTCACCAGCACCTTCCACCTCATTTCTCTCTCCCTGAAAAGCTGGAGATCACCTCTCATCCACTGCTCTGATTTATAGGAATCAAACATTTGCTTTTCAACAGTGCTTTGTTAAAATCTGTTGTCAAACATTCCAGTTATAAACTTAAAATTCTCATGCACAGCAAACATGAAAGGGGAGGAAAGTTTTCCTTAAAAATTGAATGTATATTCATGGGAAATATTTAAAAGTATTTGCCTTGATCTATAAGTGGCATTTTGAAAGGAAATAAAAAATACGTCTAATAATTTAAATTAAAAAGAATAGCAATTTACACTTTAATTTCACGTTTCTAAAGCTCCACAAATAGTAATTACTCAAGAAAAGATTATTCTAAAAATGCTGTGCAGCAAAAACGGAGTAAAAGAAAAACTGACTGCTTAGATAGACTTTTTTTCCCCCCCCCAGTATTTCACGCTTCTTTTACCATTGGTTTATCTCTCTTTCCTATGGGACTTCTGAACTTTCTAGTCAAGCACTGCACAGTGAGCACATTCAAGTTATTAAGCTTTAGGAAGCCAAAGGAGTACTTCATAGAAGCAGCATGACAGAGTATCATGGCTTTATGTGGACAGTAGGTGTCAAAGACCTTCAACACAGTAAAGCCTGAATTATACTTAAAAGGACTGACTATGAGGCAACTTGAAGCACAGAGGAATGTTTAATCTTCACCAGTACTCATCTGTGAAGCAGAAACAGATACCTCCATTCTGGCCATCAAAATATTAGTTAAATGCCTCAGGGATTTCAAAGTTCCCTGGAAAGATCAGCTGTGTGTTAGAGAGCAAAACTTCAGGAGGTGTAACAGCTCCAGTGCATTTCATGAAACTGAAGATACCTATCTCTGACTTTTTGCCTGTCAGAGCACCCGAGGAGGAGTATACTTGAAGACTGTAAAAGAAACATCACCTATGGCTTGCTGCTGTAGAGACAGCTCTGTAATTTTCACCCCGGAGTGAGTGGAGCATGAAGGCACAGTGGGAGCTCCAGCTTCAGAGACTGCCAGCCACACTGAGTTTTGAAACTCCTGCTGCTAAAATAATTCAGGAACTTCACTGGTAGTACTTCTGGAGCTGGGTGGACACTGGCTTTCCCAGGTTTAATAAAAACAAAGTTCAGACTGCACAAAGTAAATTTAAAAATGCACTGTTAGAAGCATTAAAAAATAATAATAACCAGACAGGTCCCCAGCTACTTATTACTCCTCTTGTTTTCTGATGCCCTGAATGTATGTTTGAGGATCAGTAACACTACAGTATAGACAGTGTATGTGTTGCACTGTCCTGGGTTTGTAGCATCACCAATCTCAACAGCTTACGGCTACATACACTTCCTAGGGCTCCGACAGCCCTTGAAAATCATCCACTGTGTTTCCACAACCTTTCATCACAGCAGCAATCAAAGGCTTGTGTTGGAAGTTGATGGGATCTGCACTTCCCTAGCACAAGCACAGCTTCCAACACTGCCAAACCTACAGAGGGAACATGTCTGTTTTGTCCTACCTTCAAATGCTCCCCAGGCCATGCCAGCCTCTTTGCACTGTTTCCAGCAGTTTGAGGATCAGCCCTGAGACTACGCTAGCCATCACAGTGATGGTTAACTTTGTTCTGTCTCTTACTCTGCTCTTTGAAGAGCTCTATGCCCTAGGAAAGTCGATCAAGAGCTGGGATTCTGGGGATGTTTTTTTCCCTTATTCCTTTGAGAATGAAATGAAGCTCTGGAAAGGGAGGGCTACTTCGCTTTTCCCATACTATTTGTTTGCTGAAGGGTTTACATGTTCAGTTTATGTCTAATTACTTCTCTGTCATGCCGATTAGTTGCTGTGTATGATGTCGGTAGCTGAAGGATCTTTCTGAGGCATGACAAAGCTTATCTGATTTAGTTATCTTTCATATCAGATGTCTGGTATTGGGCTGCTATATCAATTACAATTATCTCAATGTCTTGTAGATTTCTGCACCACTGAGATGCATATTTTGTACTGCCGATCTTGTAGTGCCAATCTGCAGTCCCACATCTGCCCTCAAGTTCACATCAGCATGAGGTCTTTGCTATGAACACTTGCCCTTTCCTTTTACAAACTCTGCAGACCTTTTGTGTATGTCCAATATGACCTTAGCTAACATCAGTATATCTGTGATAGTTCAGAGCCCACTGTTTCCTTTAGTTCCAATTAGTTATTGCTGATTGTTTTTTTTTTTATTTTTGAAGGAACATCCCCTTTATAAGATCTGTGTTAATTGCATCCAATACAAGTATTGTTATATTTCTTTCCTTGATTACTGGGAGTAAGATGCTGATATCTGCACTTAATTATATGGATAACTTTATTCATATCTTCTGCACTATTTCATATCAAGATTGAATCTCTAGCAATTATGTCTTGATTTTGTGATTATTAAATCACTATTGTGTCCTTAGCAACTGGCTTCTTTTTCCAAAACCATGTAAGCAGTGCTGTTGGCTTTTTTTTCCTTTGTTTTAGTCATGTTATATTGCCTTTGTAAAAATTATCCTCATGTCAGTGAGTCAAATGTCCCATCACAATATAGTTCAACCAGGAGTTTCTTGATGATGTTGTACAACTTCATCTTACAGTACGTATTTCTGGAGCTCCTGGAGAGAGACTTTCTTAGCTATGTGCCCCATAGGAGAAACAAACAGAAATGAAACAGTTATGTGACTAGAAATAAACAGAAAAATTGTTCTGAAATGCTGTGTTGATAAAACTGAAAATTAAGGCCAACTAAAAGAGGAAAATTTTAATAAGGATTAAAGATACTGAAAAACAGATGACCACATATAAAAATAAATAGCATTTCATTTGCCAGTATTTTAAGAAAATTGTGTCAGATTTTGGTCAGTAGGTCTTTCGGAAGCTGACAACACATGATTTAAGAAGAGATGGATTAGGAAATTCTCAACTACTTTTGTACTTTCTGACGTATGCTTCTTTTCTAACTAATCCATTAATCCATTCTTTGTGGGCAATCTGCTTTTCTGAATATTATTTCTGAGGTAGTTTGTCATACACCGGGAGCTCTTTTCTACATAAATTCAATCTAAACTTTTGCATAAAACATTTGCTTCTTTAGGTAAAAAGTTCCAAGTCTCCTTTGTTTTCCTTTGAAATCCAAACATTTACCTACTGACCAGTGTCTATTTTTCTTTCCATTTAATTAAAGATGAAATAAACTCTGACACTGTTCACAGCACTTTCTTCTAAATCTTTACCAGGGAAGTAAAAACCTGGTAACATTATCTCTCTAATAATATTTACAAATATTTACAATGATGTATCTATGTCAAAAATCTAATTCTGCAGGGTAAAAGAAGAGAAAGTCCTTTCAGCTTTCAGGTCTTCCCATATCAGCTCTTCAGCTATCCATCAGCCTTTCCAAGGCATTTAAATCTGTCTTTGTTGTCCCTATTTTCTAGAGATAGTGTATGATTGATGTATAATGTTATACTTTACTTGCATTTGTTTTTCTCGTGAGCACTGCAGATCTCTCTCCCTCTGTATTCTGGTCACAACCACAATTCTCATTTACCAGAAGCTCCATTTGGTCCTGTTTTGTTCACAGACCCATATAACTGTACTGAAATAGGTAAAAGAACAATATGTGTAAATTGTTTGTCATTCTCAGTTTCTTTACTGAGCAACCTTCTCTACTTTGATGTGAGGTTTATGAGCAATAGGTTACATGAGAAAAATAAACAAATAAACAAACAAACAAGAGATGCAATGGCAGTCATTCACGAGCAGACCAGTTGCCAGTCTCCAAGCAACAGCTGCTCTGTAAAGATCCCCTGCAGCTTTATTGTTGAGTAAGATATTCTAGAGTATGGAAATCCCTTTGGTCAACTCAGGTCAGCTGTACTCACTGTGTGCCCTTCCATCCTCTTAACCACCCTAGCCTACCCCCCCAAGGGCATAGTGAGAAATAGAATGCCTTGAGGGTTGTGCAGATGATGTTCATCAAACAGCAGTGTATTATCAATGCTGTTCAGTCACAAAACTGAAATAGAGCACCATACAGACTGCCACAACGAAAATTAACTCAATCCTAGACAGACCCAGAATGGTTCCAAAACCTTAATTTCTAATGTTTCAATTGTATTCTTTTAGCAACATTTCCTAAGTCTTATGCTCTTACCTCCTTGTGGTCTTCCTTTTAGCTTTCATACTTTCTGATGTTTCTGTGAAATAAAACCAGGCACAAAGAAACTGAGTCTCTCCTTCAAGCACTACTGTTGTTCCCAAAATTAAAATTCATTTTCTCAGTTATTTAACAAAACCCTGAATCCAAGGAAGTTACATAAATCCTTAAAATTGAAGAAAATACATTTTTAGTTTTACTAGTATCTCTCTAGTTTTTCATGATAATAAAGATAATTTGTTAGAACTTTGTCAAAAACTTTTCACTTTTTTTGGTTTGTAATGTTCAAGAAAATAAATTTGTTTATGTGAAACAGTAAGCAAAGGAAAAAAGCAATAGGTTTTTTCCCATTCTTGCTAATATAAACAAAATGGCTTGGAAAAAAATATCATTTTTTATAGGTTTGGGCAAGAAGGAAATCAACACTTGCATGTTTCTTCACACATTCTGAAATAGTGCATAATGCATAATAATGCAGCAGAACTTTATTGAAAAAAAAATTATCTCAACATAAATAGCAAACTAATGAAAAATTGCTACCAGATATATATGCACTGGAAGATTCACACATGTAAAGCTCTGCAGGGTTAAAATAGTATGCTGAATCTCATTTCCTGTCTAAGTCACCCTTTTCTTTTAATCCACATTAGTTACTGCTGTTGTCAGAGGGTAGAGGACACACTGCCTTGTCAGAAAATTGTACATCTGCCAGGGGTCTCCTTGCAGAAGCTCAGCTCAGAAAAGTGCATTTCGGTGCACATCAAAGCTACTGAAGCTGCAACCTCTCTGCAGCTGCCACAAGCACAGGAGGTAGCACTGGAGTTCTGGCTGCACAAGCCATGCATGTGCTCAATCATCTCTTCCCCTTCTCAGCCTAAATGAGTTGTGGTCATGTCCAGGCATCCCTGGATGCAGCCAGTTTCCTAACTTCTTACTAAGCACATTTAAAGTCTGAGTACTCTACTGTAATTTCATTTGTACCTTTGGTCACTGGCATCCTCCTGGCAGTCAGCAGCGACCAAGCACTCCTGCTATTTTGTTACTTTCATAAAATAGGCTTTGACACTGGCTGTGAAACATATATAAGCAACCTTGGGATTTCAGACTCCCTACTCTACATTAGCTTCTCACCTGCAGACTTTTCCCCCCATTAACTAGTATGTACACTTAATTCAAGAGAGATCAAGCTACCTCTGACTGTATTTACAAAAGCATAGTATCTGCTCACGGAGGAGTCTGACTCTCACCCTGATGCTGTAACATACGCTTTTTCAACAGAAAAGAAAAACAGAAGGTAATCTGAGGCAGTTTTCAATGTTACAAAAGCTCTGAACTGCCTTTTCTGTCAGGAGAAACAAGTAACAAACTGTTCTGACCAAAGTACTTCAAATCTCTAAAATTGCAGAAATGTTAGCTTTATATAAAGCTAATGCCATCAGCTACACATGTGGAAACCGGTGCCCTGAGGTTCCTTCCTTCTGTGAGCATATCCCGATATTTTAATGTTCTATACCTAATAGTACCAGAACTAGAGGGTATACTAATCCTTAGAAACAGGTTTACTCAGCTGCAAAAAGGAAAATCATGGCTACTTTTATGTCACTGAGAGTCATTTTAACCAGATTTTTCATGTTACCTTTTTCCACAATGGTTCTTGTTTTACAATAAAGTAAGTCCTAAACTGTCTCCAAATGGGAATATAATATATTGTTTATTTTCCAGCAGTGCAAACTGAGTGGAATACAATAGAACAAGCACTCCACCAGTTAGCTAGAATTACTATTCAACTTAACAACACTTACAAGCAGTGCATGGGAAAATAATTCACAGTTTTACAGGCCAGAATATCTCAGTGTGAGAGTAGAAAGTCAGACACATATAGTTTTATCTGGACTGCATTGTCCTCTGGGGCTATAAGCTCCATAGGAACTGCCACATGGCTAGTGATGTTAATTTAGTCAAACTTGGGTCTGTCAAAGGATATTGCAATAGTCTTCTTCCCTTTTCTGCTACGCAGCTGGTCAGCAGAATGCTTTCAGTGGTGAGATGACCCTTTGAAAACTCAAATCAAGCTCAGGATTCCAAGAATGACATCTGATGAATGCAATGGGAGAAATGAGAAAACAACTGAAAACACTTCAAACTAGCATTCAGATTCCTTTCCCATGAAGTGAAAGTAAATGGGACACAGAAAAAAGATAAACTTGCAGAATCAGGAGGAAAAAAGCAAATTAATATCATTAATAAACTAGTTTGTCAAAAATAAAATAAAGGAAAATGCAGAATGCTGACTGCTCTATATTTCAGACTCTATTTATGCCACTGAATACTTTCATATCTTAAGATGCTGTTTAGATGAGCAGTAGATGCATCTTGTACTAGCAACTGTAATGCCAAGTTATTTATGTCCTAGAATATGCTCTGCGGATTCACACAAACTGTTTGCCCTAAAATAAAGAAGCCCAGTTCCAGACATCCCAAATTTCAAGACCTGACTTTGAGACCAAGATCTAGAATATGCTGTGCATCTAGTTTGTGGATTCAGGTGCCCAACTTTTCCACATTAACAGTTCTCAAGTAATGTCTCAATAATGTAGTGAATTATACCCATCCCTAGCCAGAAAGACAAGCTGACGCAAACAATTGTAATTAGAGTCTGGAAACATCAATATCAGTTTCTTGTTTTGTTTGCTTGGTTGTTTTTTAAACAAGAACAAGTGTGTCATCTCAAGTTAGATGCTGATTATTAGATATCTACCTGCTGTCAGCACTGACTGGCACATTGTGTACTAATCTTGATGAGAATTCTATAAAGTAGATAGCTATAGATCCTGACACACGCTGCCACACCTGCACCAAAATATAGGCTAGAAAACCACTGCAGGAAAAACTGTGTTTACTTTGCCCATTAAATATTTTTGCTGAAGAGGATTTCAGCAACCTGACTTCAGAGTGTAAAACTTTCACATACATTAAATTCCACCAGGAGAAGAAAAATAATGAAGAAAAATATATCTTCTCCAGCTCTATCTACGTTTAGGAGCATCCAGAAGGTATAGCATGTTCATGCAGCAAATGTAATCAAATTTTCCTCAGAAGTTCACCAAAATGTTATCTGTATCTTCTTAAGCTGTTTCCTAAACCCCATGTGCATCATCATTAGTGATTTTACCCAGTATGTATTCATACCGTAACAAAAATTCGCTTTTGCTTTCATTTGACAGTTTTTAGTACGTTGCTTAGGACGTATTTTTAAAAAGCATGAACAAAGATAAAAATATCCAAACTTGTTTAAGTGGGCTTTACTTCAGCTCTTGCAAAATGCTAAATTGGTTGAGAAGCAGCTTAAACATAATCTCTAACTAGTTCAGATTCTTTGTGGCATGCATTTTAAATGCAGTATTTTGAAGCAATGTTTTTATGTTTTCATTTTTAATATGATAAGTTTTGCATCTTAAACCATGAAGTTATGAGTTTCAGCAGTTTCCTGAGCCCTTGCAGTGCTAAGAAATTTGACTTATCCATAACTAGTATGTTGACATATCACACATCACCGGACTAAACTCAAATGCACATTTCTATTTTGATGTCTCCTGGATACATTCTTAAACTGCATTCAAGATATTTACTTTCCTGCACTTGTTACTGCCCATCTCACTTTTGATCTTTCCTATCTTTTTCCTATTAAATATGGAAAACATAAGATTGTTTCAGCTCCTCAGACTGGAGTCTCATAGTTAGAATCGTAATCCACAAAATGTCTCAGCTTGGCATCCCAAATATGCTGAAAAAAAACCTCATGCTTTTAGCTTGCAATAGAACGGTACAATTTGTTCCCCAGATAGCAGTGCTGTTAGAAAAATGCAAAAGAAACAAAAGGCCTTAAATAAACTTTGTCTGGCCACATGTAAATATTTACAGTTGAGCTATTTGTATAGATGATAATCACCTGATTTAGCTTCCTACAGATGTTACTCTAAAATGGAATATATGATATCCAGAAATGCCCATTTTCCTCCTATTGCTCATGGGGATGAATAGCTTATGTAGAAATCTGTATTGTAGAGGTTCAGATGAGCTACACACTTCATGTACAAAGGATGGAGAGAGATCACAGTACCCCTGGAGCAGTAATGGAAGTAACAAAGTTTGCCATGGTCACATAGGTTTTTAAAATGACTTGAGTGGATAGATGCTTTGTGTGAGTGAGCAAATTCTGAAAGAATGATCCATCCTTGGTTTAGGTGGATAATTCAGAGGAGAACAGGAAGAAAAATGTCAATAAAGTGGTCAGGGCAACGGTAAGTCCTGCTACTTGCAGGAGTTTTTGTAAACTACAAGTGTCTAGCCTGAGAAGACACAGTTTCTGCCTGCTGAAGTATACTCTGGCTAAACTCAATGGAAGCTAAAAGTTGGTATAAGAATATTTACTGGTGTGAATACATCTAGTCTGAGAAAGAGGAATGTTTCTTATCTTCAGAGAAATAAGTTGTACTAGTAGCTTTCTAATGGGAATATTCTAGGTGAGAAACCTTTACAGTTTCATGGTATGGCTGCAACACACAGCCCATCAAATCTCACCTATGTGATACATCTTACCTGTGCCCCTAACATTTTACCATTCAAGTCCATGATGTTTTAAAATTCAAGAGAATTGCTTTGTTTATTTAAAGTTTTTCTGCAAGTTCTGAGTAGATATAAATGTAAAGATATGTACTACCTATAGTTACAGCAGTTATCACTGCTGAAAATTACAGTGCTGAGAATGGGATCCAGATTGGGAATAAGGTCAGAACTTCCTGGGACTTGGGATCCAAAACTGAATTCATGGCTCAGATCTTCTCATTAAATCATACAACAAATTCAAAGTCCACAAAACTTCTATTTACTGTTTTTACAGCAGAGTTTTAATTTCCTGTGCCACAATGGTTGTAACTAAACATTTTGAAAGTACACAGTGCTAGAAGTGAAATATCACAATCCCTGGTCATCATCCTGAATAGAACAAAATCTTGGCTCTATCTGGAAGTCAGTATGTCTTTATCTACTGGTAAGCACGAGCCATCTAAGTAAGATCCAGTCTACAGACAGTTACTAGTGCTAGTTATGTCTTCATTTACTGGTACACGGGGACCTCGATCAGGGCTGAAGTCATCCAAATCAATGCTCAGGAATTTATTCCTCCTCATATTACCACTGTTGTTGCTGCAGGCAGTTCCTGTGGCCCTCTAAATAACTATATGTTAAGTACACAGACAGGCTGTTCTACCCTGAGTTGCTCAGACTCCTAATTCATCTAATTGACATGATTTGCATGACACAAAGAAGTCATAATCTCTGCAATCCCTTTTGATCACTCAAATGTGCCTAAGAATTGCCAAGGATTAGATTCCTTCTCAGCCTCACTGATTATGAGTGTTAATGCTCACACAGAAACTCTATTGCCATAACACTGCAGCAGGAATAAGCTTTTTCAGAATGAATTTATCATAAATTCCCACCAGATTTTTGCTCATAAAATAGTCCCTGATTCAAGAATGTCTTTGAATCTGACTCCTCAAAAGATGCAGCGCTTGGATCATAAATTCTGTCCTTACAAATTCTGTGATATTTGTTCTGTTGAAGTACATTTTAAGGTGGAACTTACCTACAGTTTGATAGAAGACATGTATATTAGCCCTCAAAGCTATCCTATCCCTTGCTTGGAAGTAAGGCTAAATGGAAGATTAGAAGAACAGAGAATAAGTTTATGAAAGTGTTAATATGGGCTGATGCCTGTGACAGAAAAAAAAAAAAAAAAAAAAAAAAGAGAGATACAGATGTCCAGAAGGTCTTTTGTTCAGAACTTCTGAACCCAGTTCTCCTGGGTTTTCACTGAGCAGCTGGCTCCAAGCTAGAGCACCTTTGGTGCAAAAGACAGTCAAAAACAATATTAAAGACAGATGTTATTCACAGGTACTTTTTCTGCCCTCAGCCAGTTCACACATGATGGCAAACATCAGTCCAGTATCAGAAGGAAATCAAGAGACCTTGACGCAATGAACATTTTCCATACTCACTGCCATCTGTGCTTTGTACTTCCACATAGTACTGGGTTTCTAGTTACTTCCTTTGAAGGCAGTAATGACCAGTCACCTCCTCACAATGCTTCCATAAAGACTCCTAAGATACATTCAGCAGCTATTTGGACTGTTGAAGAACGGTTCAACATGCTCTTGCAGGTAAGGTTCACACTGTGGCCTGGAGCATTAGTGTTTGGACTCTGATAAACCAGAGAACTTTTTTAAAAGGTCACATGTGTCTGTTCTGTGATAAAACAGCATAATCCAAACATAAATTAATAAACAATTCACTAACATAAGTAGAGATGCACCACACCAGGGGTTAACTGTTAACTCACAGCAGCATGGAGAGTCAGCAGCCTTCATGGGCATTGCAAGTCTGCATGCAAAAGTGGAAAAGTGGCAGGAAAAGAAACCTGATCTGACCACAGAATGTGTTTCACACAGAGATTCAAAAACCAGTTGTTTCCATCAATGTCAGTACTTGGATGATGAATAAATTATGCTACAGCTTTTTTGAAGAAAATTGAAAAAGTGGTGAATTTCTTTAGTTTAATGAGCATAGTGAAGATATATCAACAAAGTGTGATGCAGTTCATAGAGTTTAGCAAACACATACTATAGGATGATGGAGGGACCAGGCTGAATGCTTTTTCTTTCTATGCATTTTGTGGTCCTTATCATCATAGAGAGTTTTATTTTTTTCAGCTATTGCTAATGAGAAAGCTAGAGTTCTGGTTTTCATCAAGTTGTTTTATGCAAATGAAAAGTTTTCTGCTGCAAAGTCATTTTTCACCTCATGCTGGAATGGGAAAGGAATACCTTAAAATTTCCAGTGGAAACGCCAGGCACACACTGATCCATGCAGCAACTGCACACTGACCAGCAGTGTATTTGGCTTTCCAGCAACTCTGCTTAAAAGGCAGAGCATCTCTAACAGAAGAAGGAGCATTCCTAGGTGGCTGAATGATTGCTATGCTGAGGAAAGTGTGGGGGTGTTTCTGAGGGAAGGTGCAAAGAAAGGAAGAATCAAAATGTGGAGCTAGAAAATAGAGGAGGAATGTTAAGAAGAAGAAAAGTATCTTTTCCCTTTGTGAGTTGACCGATAGCATGGTGACACTGGTGATATCTGGAACTTGTCTGCCAGCATGGTGTGAGATAACAGCTTTCCTTCACGCACCAAGTCTGGATGTGTCAGGTGACTAAGAATGGGGAACTTAGGTCATTCAGGGCCCTAAAAACACCTACTTGGAGACCAAACCGAGTGTGGATGATCTTCAGAGCAAACACATGGAAGCAAAGGACAATTTATTAGAAAAGGGCTGGACCGTTAAAGTGACAGTGGAAGGATAATTGAATTAGTTACAAAGCTGCTTGGACACACATGCCCACACTGATTTCACTTCTTTATCCACAGCTTTTAACTTAATGAAGCTTCCCTGTACTTAGCTACTGTGGAGATGCCAAACAATTACCAGCTGATGGAAGATCAAAGCTGCGGTAAGCATCAAATCCCTGTGCAGCATCTCTACAGCCTCAGTCTTGACATTTTGCAGTTTTTAGATAGCAACCAGCCAACTGTGAATGGCTGCTGCCTCAGAGATTATGGCCAGCCATGCAGAACATCAGCAAGTGTGTTTTAAGGGATGATTACTCCCTTGTATGATCCACTTATTCTCAGTGAGATAGAAATCAGGAAAGATGGTGTTTGCATGAGGTAGACTGAGTGTATCTGCCACAGCAGCTTGGCAGAGTGGTAGTTTGCTCATGTCAAGTTTTCCCGCTGGCTGGGAGGCTGGTTTGGCAGCAGCACTCAGACACACTTGCATGCAGCTGATTAACAACCTACCTTGCTGAAAATTGAAGCTCCATTGCAAAGTCTCACATCCACATATAACCACAGAATCACCGAGGTTGGAAAAGACCTCTAAGACCATTAAGTCTGACCATCCACCTATCACCAATATTTCCCACTAAACCATGTCCCTCAGTGCAACATCTAAATGTTTCTTGAACACCTCCAGGGATGATGACTCCACCACCTCACTGGGCAGCCCGTTCCAGAGCCTGACCACTCTTTCAGAGAAGTAGTATTTCCTAATATCCAACCTGAATCTTCCCTGGCACAACTTGAGTCCATTCCCTCTAGTCCTATCACTAGTTACACAGGAGAAGAGCCCAATCCCCACCTCACCATAACCTCCTTTCAGGGAGTTGTAGAGAGTGATAACATCTCCCCTGAGCCTCCTCTTCTCCAAACTAAACAATTCCAGTTTCCTCAGCCACTCCTCATATGACTTGTGCTCCAGACCCCCACCAGCTTCACTGCCCTTTTCTGGATATGCTCCAGAGTCTCGATGTATTTCCTGTAGTGAAGGGCAGAAACTGAACATAGTACTCAAGGTGGGGCCTCACCAGGGCTGAGTACAGAGGGACAATCACTTTCCTGCTCCTGCTGGCGACACTATTTCTGATACAAGCCAGAATGTCATTGGCCTTCTTGGTCATCTGGGCACACTGTTGGCTCATGATCAGCCAATCGTCAACCAACAGTCCCCAGTTTGTTTCCTCCACAGAGTCTTCCAGCCACTCTGCCCCAAGCCTGTAGTGTTGCCTGGGGTTGTTGTGGCCAATGCACAGGACCCGGCACTTGGTCTTGTTGAAATTCATCCCACTGGCCTCAGACCAGCTATCCATCCTGTCTAGATCCCTCTGTAGGGCCTTCCTATCCTCAGGCAGATCAACACTTCCTGCCAGCTTGGTGTCTCAAGCTGCAAACTTACTGATGATGCACTCAATCCCCTCATTCAGGTCATCAATAGTGATAGTGAACAGGATAGGCTCCAGTACTAACCCCTGGGGAACACCACTTGTGACCTGTCACCAGCTGGATTTAACTCCATTCACCACCACTCTCCGGGCCTGGCCCTCCAGCCACTTCTTTACCCAGAAAAGAGAATACCTGTCCAAGCCATGGGCTGCCAGCACACTTTCCTGTGGACGGGGCCAGGCCAACATACAAGGCCCTCTATTTTCCTCAGGAGGGAGTCACCAATCACAGTCACCCTTCTTTCCTTCTTGGTGGAGGCAGTCTTGAGGTGTGGAGTCGACTGCTTCACACTAGACAACCTTGCAGGTGGACCTCCCACTGCATCCTCACTTACCTCTCTTGAGATCCAGAGCCTCAAACCTATTATGTAGGGGCAACTGGGGGAACTGAGGGAAGTCAGGATGGGGGTTGCCTGTGACAACAAGCTGGGACCTGTTTCCACTCCTCCTCTTCTCTTAAATCACATCCCTCTGCTCAACAATGTCAGGGCAGGGGATCTACCACTCTTTGGGGGGATATCACCCTGGTATCTTTCTCACAAGTTCAGCTGTGAGAAATGCTGATCTATTTCCTGCTCACACTCTGTGTTACTCCTTAATCTTTCCATCTCCTTCTTGAGCTCCGCCACCATACTGAGCAGATCATCCACCTGCTCACACCTCACACTGGTGGAATCCCTGCCACCCTTCACTGGCAGCAACAGGCTCAGGCATTCCCTGCAGCTGGAGACTTGAACCACCAACATACAGAAAGAAACTTAATTTAGGACAAATGGTCCACACTTATCTGTGGCTTTTGATCCCCAGGGCTCATCTCTTCACTGAGCCTGGCTGGCAAAGTACAGAGACACAAAACAGTCTGCAATTTTGAGAAATGCTGGGAAAATTTCTGATCAAACAGGCTTCCTCAATTATCTTAAAAAGAGACAAAGTACTGTCTTTAGCTTTCTTTATTTGAATAAGGGGAGAGTCCACAATGACAACCCCCCAGGATCTCTCAAAGTATCAGGGGTCGCAGCCCCCTTTTTATCTTCACTTCCAGACCACATTGTCTCTTCTCCTTTCTTCACTGGCTGAAGTACTTGGAGGTTACAGACTTCTCAATTTGCCTAATACATGTCGTGACTCCCATCTACAAGAAGGGTGGTAAGGAGGATCCGGGGAACTACAGGCCTGTCAGCCTGACCTCGGTGCCGGGGAAGATTATGGAACAGATTGTCCTGAGGGAGATCACGTGGCATTTGCAGGACAACCAGGGGATCAGGCCCAGCCAGCATGGGTTTGTGAAGGGCAGG